>NW_015387182.1:281561-287234 GCF_001527695.2 Protobothrops mucrosquamatus
AGCAACCTAGAACTAAGGAGAAACTTCCTGACAGTGAGAACAATTAACCAGTGGAACCACCTGCCTCCAGAAGCGGTGAATGCTCCAACACTGGAAGTTTTTAAGAAGAGACTGGACAGCCATTTGTCCGAAATGGTGTAGGGTTTCCTGCCTGAGCAGGGGGTTGGACTAGATGACCTCCAAGGTCCCTTCCAACTTTATCATTATTATTAATATATATATTTCATTCATTTGGGTGCCTCCAAGCTATTCCATAAGTGAAATGGTTTCTTATTATGAGATAAGCTCCAGGAAGGATAGGGAGAGTTGCGGTGAGAATATGTTCACCAGTTTTTTTTCCACCTGATGCCATCCAATATTCCTAAAGGGCACCAGGTTGGAGAGAGACTTGTGTTAAGTACACAGCTGAGACAATTGAAGCTCATGGAGGAATTTTTCTTCCAGAGTTGAAGATAATTTGCCAAAAACAAATAAGCTGCTGCTACTCGGCCTTCTCCTAATAAAACAATAATAGAGAGCAAAATCCATCTATTTTCAGTCCTTGTTCACATTTATATATATTCGCCTTACTCCATTCTGCTGAATTTCTACATTAAACATTTGTTTTTTAAAAAAAAATGCAAGGAAAAAAAATGCATTTAAACTGTTGCCATTCTTAACTTATTTCTAGAGGTTTGGGTGCATTTTCTGTAACTGTAGAATAAATCAATCAGCTGGTATTGGTATACCAAGTCTGAATCTCTCAGGCTTCCCTGGAAAAACAGGTATGGCAAGGTTTGTATTATTTTATTTTATTTTATTAAGAATGGTAAATCTGTATGCCAGCTGCACCATGGGAGAAAACGAAAGAAAGAAGGAATGCACATATTCAGAAGAAACAAAACAACTTTGAGTGTTTCAGAATAATGTCAGGAATTGTACATTGCAAGTGAGCTGGAGATTATTAATTTTAATTTTTTTTCCTCTGGTTACTGACCCTTAGTTCCATGGAATCTGAGGAGTTAAGTTTCTCTTCCATTCATGGAAATTGGGGGCTATTTGATCAATGGGCATTATGCCTTACAGGCAGAACCCGAAGCAAAGTTCAAAATATCATCTGTATTCATACAACCTCTCTGCAGACATTAATATTCTTTGGCATAGGTCTAAAGAGGCACCAGCTGCAAAGATTTGGGGGGCTGAGTTTTGCATGCGAGTGCTCACCCCACACATTTTAATCCTTTGGTTTGTAAGCCAGATGCCTGCAGGCAACCAGTATCTTTGTGAAATGATGCAAATTACTTTTGTGGATGAATCAGCATGAGTACCCCTCAAAGTGAATGAAAAGCAAGGGGTTATGGGCACATAACAAATGAGATTTTGATAGCCTCATCTCGGATTCATGATCTAGCCTTGAGATAAATATCTGAATTATTATCAGTAAGCAAGAACTTGGCACTGATTCTAACCTCCCCACAAAACCTTTCCCAGAAGAGCTGTTAACACTGGTAGAAAATATTTACACATTGAAATAAATCCCTTTAATAGTGAAGATAATTGCTTTGTGTCAACTTCCTTTTCCTTTTAGGCTTTTTAATATGTGGAATAATAAAGCCTCAAGGTATGCTTTTTATTTATAGGGATGTTTGCTGGCAAAATAAAGCACACATACACACAACACAACCTCCTTAGAATTCTGGGCAAACTCACTCTGCACCAACCTCATTAGAAGGGAAACATGCATATATATATATATCCAAATTTCTTTTCTGACAAATTTGGATATAAAAATATTTCGCAGTTGCGACTTGAGCCTGCTCTATGCCCCTAGTTGGGGGCGGCAAGGCAAGAGATATTGTAAAGAGTAAAACTGCAGTATGGCAGTTGAAAATGTCAAGGTGTTCACAATCAGGCCAGTCTGTCTGAACTATATATATATATATTCTCTCCAGAAATCTACGCTACACCAATTTGGTGCTACCATTTTGGGACAAATTGCGTTTATAAAATGGAAACTGACCCAAGCTATCTCTTTGCTCATATAATTGAGCTCCATGCTGGGTTAATCTCTTATAGTATGCATTGGACATGTAGGGGTGTGCAAATGACATTTTCTGCATGCAGAGGAACATTGCCAATGGNTCAGCCACAATGTGGTTTATTGATTTCTGGTTTAGCCATCTGGCTTATTTAGAGCTTTGTACATGGAAATCCACCATAGCACAGAATAGTTTTAAAAACACGCAAAGAGGGCAAATAGGAGGGCAAATAATTATAGATAGAGCAGCAAACATGGGAAGGATTTGATTTCTTCTGTTGTAAACAAAAGAAAATGTGTCCACAGACTTCCAATTTGACCAAGTGGCAAGGCGCATCTTAGGTGATTTTAGTTTTTGTGGCGTGTGGATATCATGGTTTTGTTCAGTTCGCTCCTCCAATGAAAGAAGTTTTATCATTGTGGGCAGCCAGATCTACCTAACCTAGAGGTGAAAATATAATAAAAGTACGTTGTGAGCAGCATTTTCATTCTCAAACCATTTTAAAGACTTTGGGAGATGTAAAAAAAAAAAACCATCCAAGGATTCTAATGAAGGATTATCTTGTCAGAACAATATAATTGAGATTTTGGAAGGAGGTTAAGTGGCATGCCCCCGTGTTATACTTTGGCCTTATTAAATCGGCTGATACTGGTGCCTCATTAAAATTGTAACTAAAAAATGTAATTGGCTTGGAGAGCAGCAAAATGGATTGAAAACCACCTAAAAGGCAATGGCAAAAATAGAAAACTGGACTGGACCGAAGGAGGTGGAGGCAGGAATGGGGTCTGTAATTGTGAAAAATTTATGTGACAGAACCCTGGGATTAGCATTCGGACAGACCTGCTTCTATTTCTGCATTAAAGATCTGGTGGAAGAAGAAAGGGGAATATTGATGAAAGTCAAATATTAATAGGATGACATCTCAGATATGAAGATCAGCCAAGGGGGGAAAAAAACTAATACAAAGTCAGAAGGAAAGCAGAACCTGGAAATAGCTTGTTGAGGCTATTTGAGGGAGAGCTGAGAAAAGATTTTGGATAGATCAACTGGAGGAAAGAAACTGGCCATGACGGGCAATGCAGGATTTGAGTCCTGAAGTCCAAAGATTATCACCAGGTTCAAGCTGAAAATCTGGCAGTTTTGGTGACTATGCTGGACTTAGTCCAACATAATCATTCCTAGTTGGATTATGGAGAAATGTCCTGGCATGGAGAATCAGTGGAACGGCTTGCCTTCAGTAGGTTCTACATCACTGGAGGTTTTTAAGAAGAGATTGGACAGCTATTTATCTGAAATGGTATAGGGTCTCCTGCTTGGACTAGAACAGAGGTCCTCAACCTCGGCAACTTTAAGACTTGTGGACTTCAACTTCCAGAATTCTGGGAGCTGAAGTCCACAAGTCTTAAAGTTGCCAAGGTTGAGGACCCCTGGACTAGAAGGCTTCCAAAGTCCCTTCCAACTCTGTTATTCTGACTATCAAGAATTCAAAACCATGGCCAGCTCACTGTGAAACTGGAAGAAATTAAGGACATTGCATCAAGAATGACCAGGATTCAAATGAGCATCCAAGCAATCTATTTTCAAGGTGCTGTTGCCCAGTCTTTTCCTCTGACGGGAACTTGTGGGTTTTCTCTGCCTCATTTTTCAGGATGACCCCCATAGAAGACAAATAAGCACCATCTTTCTGCCCCCTGCTTCTTTGGAGGACCCAGGAAGGGTAGCTCTGCCTCCTAGGTTGTGCACATAAAGCAGCCTTGGCTTCTGGTTGTCTCTCCTGACAGCTTTCTGATCCCAGGATGATAGATGGATACAGGTAGATTCCTCCATGCATGTTGTAGGTGGAATCACTAAGAGGGCAATCCATGGCTCCAATTAATCAAGAAGAGCGCACGCTCCAAGAGAGGTAACATAGAAGGATCAATTTCAGAAATCCGAAAATTCTTTTTCCCCCTTAGGCTATAAGGTCTTTTATGTGAGAAATGCTGTTTTTCTTTCCAAGAATGCAAGTACAAGCATTTCTTTATGAATCCTCCTGGAAAGAGAAGTTTTTCTCTCTCTCTCACTCAGTCAGCAGGTGTAGCTCTTAATAGGGAATGGAAAGCAATATCGCAAAACACCCAGGGTCTAAGGTACCATATCAACAAGTGAACTGCACAGCCCAACAACCAAAATCAATTGTCTGCCCAGAGGCTTCAACTTCCCAGCCCTTCCAACGTATATATGCACCATCAAAAAAAAAATAGTTCAGTTTTCAGCAGCCAGAAGATAAAGCAGTCCAATTATTTTAGTTATTAATGGTCTCAGATTTCTTTTGAAATTCGTTTGTTTAAATGGTTTTGGAAGGGAGGGAGGGAGGGAGGGGGAAAAAAAACCATTCCAGTGTGCAGTGAAATGAAAATCAGGATTCCTTAATAATTGGGGAACAGAAACGCTGACAACTTCCAGGTCATACAAAATGAATGGGATTATTGATTCTCAGCTTCTGGAGCTGCAGGCATGAACTCAAGGGGAAGAAGAGATATTTAAGAATCCAGTGCTGTGTTTCTGTCTAATGCCTACCCCATCCTATTATCTAACAGACCGACTTATGGCTGTTCGGTGGTTTGGTTATATTTTTATGTATCTTATATACAATGTTCAACTTAGCTTTGTTGCTGAACAATACAGTAATGTTGTAAATAAATAATAAAACGAATGACGTTGCTAAGACTTCAACCTCTGAACGCAACGAGGAGGAGAATCAGGGACCATCTTTCATAAAAGAGGGAGCTGATGTGTGTGTGTGTGTGTGTGTGTGTGTGTGTATGTGTTGGTTTTAATTTCAGTCTTCTGTAAAGTAGGATTAAACAAAAGGGTTTTAGCCTTGGAAGTAAAAATGTAACATCAGCTGTTGACAATAGACCAAAGCTTACTGTGATGATTGGATGCAGATTAAGGGACTCCGAGTATGAATGGGAAAAGCAAAAGATTTTATGCAGAGGGACTGAACCCAAAAGTAGACAGATAAATCATTTGATCTGCACAAACTGGAGGCCAACACAGCTTTCACACAAACCCAAGCAGATAACCCAGCTTAAGCCACTGTTAATGATTATTGATAACCTGTTAGGCCCACAGAAATGCCTAACAAGAAAAAAATGTGGACTCTTAGGTGAAAATAAATAAATAAATGATAGCACAGGGTATACCCCTCAGTTCATTTGCCCAGCATCTGATCTCAAGAAGGAATAACTAAGTGCAGTTAGCATCATACTTTCATCCGTCAAAGCTCTTTGCTTTTAGAATTTTTGACAGGTTTTGCCAAATCTTGCCAGTTTTTGCGCTGTTCCCAGTAGGGTGTCTGGTTTAATTCTGGCTAATGCTTCCTGCAAACCCTATCCCTTAATTTAGTACATCCATAGCTATGTTTCCTGGACTGTGGAGATAAAACACTCTCAGCTTGCCACTTCAAAAAAGAAGCTATTTTCCAAAGCGCCTGAAGGCAGGACAAGAAGCAACGGATGGAAACTAATCAAGGAGAGAAGCAACCTAGAACTAAGGAGAAACTTCCTGACAGTTAGAACAATTAACCAGTGGAACAACCTGCCTCCAGAAGCGGTGAATGCTCCAACACTGGAAGTTTTTAAGAAGAGACTGGACAGCCATTTGTCTGAAA
>NW_015387182.1:288068-290027 GCF_001527695.2 Protobothrops mucrosquamatus
CAACCTAGAACTAAGGAGAAACTTCCTGACAGTTAGAACAATTAACCAGTGGAACAACCTGCCTCCAGAAGCGGTGAATGCTCCAACACTGGAAGTTTTTAAGAAGAGACTGGACAGCCATTTGTCTGAAATGGTGTAGGGTTTCCTGCCTGAGCAGGGGGTTGGACTAGATGACCTCCAAGGTCCCTTCCAACTTTATCATCATTATTATTATTAATATATATTTCATTCATTTGGGTGCCTCCAAGCTATTCCATAAGTGAAATGGTTTCTTATTATGAGATAAGCTCCAGGAAGGATAGGGAGAGTTGCGGCGGGAATATGTTCACCAGTTTTTTTTCCACCTGATGCCATCCAATATTCCTAAAGGGCACCAGGTTGGAAAGAGACTTGTGTTAAGTACACAGCTGAGACAATTGAAGCTCATGGAGGAATTTTTCTTCCAGAGTTGAAGATAATTTGACAAAAACAAATAAGCTGCTGCTACTCGGCCTTCTCCTAATAAAACAATAATAGAGAGCAAAATCCATCTATTTTCAATCCTTGTTTACATTTATATATATTCACCTTACTCCATTCTGCTGAATTTCTACCTTAAACATTTGTTTTTTTTTAAAAAAAATGCAAGGAAAAAAATAAATGCATTTAAATTGTTGCCATTCTTAACTTATTTCTAGAGGTTTGGGTGCATTTTCTGTAACTGTAGAATAAATCAATCAGCTGGTATTGGTATACCAAGTCTGAATCTCTCAGGCTTCCCTGGAAAAACAGGTATGGCAAGGTTTGTATTATTTTATTTTATTTTATTAAGAATGGTAAATCTGTATGCCAGCTGCACCATGGGAGAAAACGAAAGAAAGAAGGAATGCACATATTCAGAAGAAACAAAACAACTTTGAGTGTTTCAGAATAATGTCAGGAATTGTACATTGCAAGTGAGCTGGAGATTATTAATTTTATTTTTTTTCCCTCTGGTTACTGACCCTTAGTTCCATGGAATCTGAGGAGTTAAGTTTCTCTTCCATTCATGGAAATTGGGGGCTATTTGATCAATGGGCATTATGCCTTAGAGGCAGAACCCGAAGCAAAGTTCAAAATATCATCTGTATTCATACAACCTCTCTGCAGACATTAATATTCTTTGGCATAGGTCTAAAGAGGCACCAGCTGCAAAGATTTGGGGGGCTGAGTTTTGCATGCGAGTGCTCACCCCACACATTTTAATCCTTTGGTTTGTAAGCCAGATGCCTGCAGGCAACCAGTATCTTTGTGAAATGATGCAAATTACTTTTGTGGATGAATCAGCATGAGTACCCCCCTCAAAGTGAATGAAAAGCAAGGGGTTATGGGCACATAACAAATGAGATTTTGATAGCCTCATCTCGGATTCATGATCTAGCCTTGAGATAAATATCTGAATTATTATCAGTAAGCAAGAACTTGGCACTGATTCTAACCTCCCCACAAAACCTTTCCCAGAAGAGCTGTTAACACTGGTAGAAAATATTTACACATTGAAATAAATCCCTTTAATAGTGAAGATAATTGCTTTATGTCAACTTCCTTTTCCTTTTAGGCTTTTTAATATGTGGAATAATAAAGCCTCAAGGTATGCTTTTTATTTATAGGGATGTTTGCTGGCAAAATAAAGCACACACACACAAACACACATACACACAACACAACCTCCTTAGAATTCTGGGCAAACTCACTCTGCACCAACCTCATTAGAAGAGAAACATGCATATATATATATATTTTTCTCTCCAGAAATCTACGCTACACCAATTTGGTGCTACCATTTTGGGACAAATTGCGTTTATAAAATGGAAACTGACCCAAGCTATCTCTTTGCTCATATAATTGAGCTCCATGCTGGGTTAATCTCTTATAGTATGCATTGGACATGTAGGGGTGTGCAAATGACATTTTCTGCATGCAGAGGAACATTGCCAATGG
>NW_015387183.1:0-5000 GCF_001527695.2 Protobothrops mucrosquamatus
ATATATATATTGCACACATTCTCTTTCTCTTCCACATACATATATACACAGGGACTCCTTCATGCATTGATAAACCAAGAGGTATCACCTTAGAAGAAAGGGATGCGTTGATAATGCTGAATCACTGCCTATAGCATCTAGAATAGCAGGCCTTAACCCAGAGCCCCCTAACCTTTCTGTGTTGGACTAGATCAGTGATGGCGAACCTTTTAGAGACCGAGTGCCCAAACTGCAACCCAAAACCCACTTATGCATTGTCGGGTGCCAGGTGGGTGTGGCCCATTGGGTGGGCGTGCCTGCAGTGGTAACGGCAGACTAGGTGGGACTAAAAAGTTCAATCAATCAATTCCAACTTTGCAAGATCTTTTTTTTCCCCGCAAGAAGTTAAAATTGACTGATTGATTGAACCTTCTTTTTTTTTTTTTGCACATGGCGGCGGAGGCCTAAAGCGAAAAGATTTTATAAAACCCAGCTGAAGGCCTAGGACTGGGGTGACGGCACGCGTGCCCACAGAGAGGGCTCTGAGTGCCGCCTCTGGCACCCGTGCCATAGGTTCGCCACCACTGCACTAGATGACCTACAACAGGCATGTCAAACTTGCAACGTCAAGTGATGTCGTGCGACGTATCGGGACTTTTTCCCCATTGCCGGCAATGGGGTGGGCACGGTTTCGATGTGACACATCTGGCCCGTGGGCCGGCAGTTTGACATGTCTGACCTACAAGGTCCTATCCAACTCTGTTATTCTGTATTCTGACTAGATTTGGCATTTTTATCCACTTTTGAGTTCTTCCCAAAGACCTTAGCAAGGCAGATGTTGTTTGATGGTGTTAAAGGTATCATCGCAGGATGTAAATTGCTCCAAGTTAAATCTTTTGCAACTGATTGATGGTAATTTTGTTGATGGGGTTGAAGTGGTGCTCCAGATGTTTGGGACTGCATCCAATCACTATCACTATTGGTACAAACTTTGCTTTCTTTTGCCACAGTTGCTCTACTTCTGTTTGCTGGTGTTTGTATTCTGAGATTTTTTTTTCAATTCTTAATCTTCTTATTAAAAAATATTTTTAGCATTTATATCCGACCTTTTCTCAGTGAATTCAAGGTAATTAAATGGGGTCTTCCCCTCATTTTATCTCCTAATAACAACCCTGTGAATTTGCTTAACTTAGGTTGAGAGGGCAACTAGGTCTGAATCCCTGAAAGTGAACTTAGTTAAATGGGGATTTAAACAGATCTTCCTACTTCACGTTCAAACATGGCATTATTTCTGATTCACTGTATTACTTTTTAAGTTTCAACACATATTTCTAAACATGCATCTCTATGCTCAAATTTGTTTAACCCCACATCCTTTGAAACCACCTTTTGGGGGAGATAGTCTGTGTCCATGCTGCTTTTCAAAGTTGTAATCTAGACACATTTATCATAACTTTGCTTCTTTAATAATAAGTCAAGAACTGCAACAGGAGCATGTTACATGAATGCAGGGGGACAAATGTAGAATCTGCCCATTTCAACGGGAAATATTTTTTACTGAGGGATTTTAATAGAATTGTGTGTGTCTGTGTTTAGAGTGGAATCCTTACTAAATAGAGATAAAGTGCAAGTAATTTATCATAGGCTTCAGTTCCTTCATGCCATCGGAAACTATGTGCAAATGAAGCCAACGCAAAGATAATCCAGACTGTGATGTTATCATGAGAATAAATGGTAAACCTTATTCAGTCTAAAACAGAGAATACACAAGGAAGAAATACATCCTGTTCCAGGCAAAAATGGAAGATGTAGTTATATGCCAAGGGGAGCCTGCAGTGTGTAGCAGCAGCCCAAAAAGTTAACACAATCCTTGTATAGAATCAAAATCATGTGAAGTATTAGTACCACTTAGACTGCTTAAACCATACCTGTAATACTGCATCATTTTGGTCACCACATTACAAAAAAGATGTTGAGACTTTGGAAAAAGTGTAGAAACAACTAAGATGATTAAGGGCTTGGAGACAAATCATATGAAGAATGGTTGCAGGAATTGGGTATGGTCAGTCTACAGAGAAGAAGGACTAGGGGCGATATAACAATATTCAAATATTTGAGGAGCTACCACAATGAAGAGGGAGACAACTTATTTTCAAAGCACCAGAACGCAACACAAGAAACAATGTGTCAAGAGTGGAAACTAATCAAGAAGAGAAGCAACCTGGAATTAAGGAGAAACTTTCTAACAGTGAGGACAATTAACCGGTGGAAAGCTTGACTTCAGAAGTTCTGGATGCTCCATCACTGTAGGCTGGACAAGTCCCTTCCAGCTCATGCAATATTCCAAGTGTGATCTTACCAAGGCATTATAAAGTGGTATTAGTACTTCATGTGATCTTGATTCTATCCCTCTGTTAATGCAGCCTAGGATTATATTGGCTTTTTTGGCAGCTGCAGCACATGGCGGGCTCATATTTAAGTGATTGTCCACTAGGACTCCAAGATCCACAGTTGCTACTATTGAGCCATATGCCTTAAATCAAGAGTCCTTTATCTATAGGGCTCCCCCATGGTTTAATAAATAATCATATATAAACTTGATAAATGAATAAAGTCCAAAGCATAAATTATCAGCATGTCAAGGCAAGCCTAGTTAGCAAACAGATTTTATTGCCTAGTATCATAACAGAATTTTGAATGTCTCTAAGAGTTTCTATTTCCCTTTTCTTGTATCCAAGGAACTTTATAAAAATAATATTTATTATTATTCTATGTTCTATCAGTCAAGACAGAGCAATTTTGAATTATTTTTCTCACCCTTCTCCTCTTTTTCAAGGCTCAGCTGGTGATAACATAACTGCCTTTGTGTTCGTTCTTCAAGGCTGTCCCCATAGTCTTCTATAAGAATGGATACATATATACCTCCTAATTGGAAAAAAAAAATCCCTACCCTGAGTGATCAAAGAACTAGTAAATGAGGACTGGGGAAAAAAAATCTTTTCACAACAATGGAAAGAATGTTTGCAAGGCACATGGTGTTGAACTCAGATCTGCTGGTGCTCTCCGGGACCCCATGAAACTTCTGAAAATTGTTGAGTGCAGCTCCACTAGCTGTCGTCATGTTGACATTTATAATATGACAGAAAGAGAAAATAATTAAATACATGAATGCCAGGTCATCTCATTAACTATAATTAATTTCAATTGCATTGAACTGAATTGCATTCCATTGCGTTGAATGTAAATAAATGTAAACTAACCAAGGAGAGAAACAACCTTGAACTAAGGAGAAATTTCCTAACAGTGAGAGCAAATTAATCAGTGGAAACGGCTCATCTCCAGAAGTTGTGGGTGCTCCATTGCTGGAGGTTTTAAAGAAGAGACTGGATAACCATTTGTCTGAAATGGTATAGGGTCTCCTGCTTGAACAGAAGGTTGGACTAGAAAATCTCCAAGGTCCCTTCCAACTCTGTTATTCTGTTAAATGTGATTCAACCATTTGAGAAGAAGTTAAGTTACATTTACTTTTTTCCTGGCTCCACCCACTGGTTTTTGGAGCCTTAGTGCCACTCAAAAAGCTAAGCTAATCCCAAAATGGAAAATGGCCCTTCTGTTCACAGATCTATTAAGGATTCAGGAGATGGCTTTCTTAACAGTCACCTGTGAGCTTCCGTGTGACCTCTGAAAGCATGGTCTCCTGGATCATGCACAAGAAAACCATTAGAAAGAACCTGAAATAATCTCTGCCCTGGCATATTGGGAGATCAATGTTTCTAAATTGGAAATTATTCAGTTGCTGAAATTCTTGTAACCAGGTTTCTTCCATCTCAACAATTCCTGTTGGAGAGGAATGTGTTAGATCCTTGCTGAGAAGAATTACGTTCCGTTGAGTCAGCTACCAAGATCCTCATCCTTCTTGTCCTAAATAGAATAGAGAATGTAGAAGAGCAGAGTTGGAAAGGACCTTGGTGGTCTTCTAGTTCAATCTCCTGCCCAAGTTAGGAGACTGAATACTATCCTGGGGCAAATGGTTGTCCAATATTTTCTTGTAAAATATTGCCAATCACAATAACGAAGTATTGTGATTGGCAAACTGAAGTTGAGCGATTGTAGAGGAAGAAATCAATGGTTGTACCAATAGTAATTTTAGGACCCCAAAGGGTTGCCTAGATACATGAAAATCTTGAACTTATTAGATCTGAATATCCTGACTTTGCAAAAAAATAACCTTACTTGGAACTGCTTATATACTCAGATGCTACCTTAACAGCGCCTTAGGTCCTTGGTTAGGACTTGAACTGTTAAGTTGTTACCAGTCCCAGACTGTGAATCGAATTGAAGATTAAACCTTTAACAATAATAACATAGGGTGTAAGATTAATTCTGATTTTGTTTCTCAGCTTAGATCATATCCATGAACATTCTATTTCCATTCCTACTGTAATATCAAAATAACCAGATAGTTGTTAAAAACAGATTTTTTTCCCCTTTGACAATTGCAGCACTTTTGAAAAAAAGCCATATAAGAATTTGGGGATAAATGGAAACATAGATATCCAGGATGGCTGATATGTTGCTAGAGAGAAGGCTGTGAAATGAAAATCAGGACTTTCACAACCCCTAACTAAATATAAGAACACCACCTGCCAGGCATGAAATTTCACCAAAAATTATTCTCTTTTGAACAAATTTCAAAAATAAATTCTCTCGAAGAAGAACTGATAGTCAAACAACATGGGACAATTTATTTTCCTGAAATGCACGGAAATATGCTTACGATGCTGAGCCATCATGCCATCGAAATCCAGCAACTTGTTTGGTGAAAATTTGGGCAATTGAAAAATAAGCTTTCTGGATTACTTGCATCTGTGAAATAATAGCAGGAAGTTCAATAACAATATCTGGATGCAATCCCACTTGCCATGCATAAAAGTGATTGTTATTCATTAATTAAAGTGATCAATTAATAAAAAGTGATTAATTCAAATACTAGTAAGTGTTTTTTAAGGTTAATGTGTTTA
>NW_015387183.1:7500-55875 GCF_001527695.2 Protobothrops mucrosquamatus
TGAAATGGCCGAGTGAAAGAGGCTTCGCCACCAAAGCCACAGGACTCAGTGTGGGGGTTTCAACACAAAGGCGGCACCAGCCAAGCGTCCACATTGAAAACCAAATGCAGCTGAAATTCAAAGGGAAAGGAGAAAATGGGGACGGTGCACAAGTGTGGGAATTTTTAAGATCGCAGCTGATGGGGGAAGAAGTCATTATTTTACCTGCTAGGCTTAAGTGCAATTGTTTGCTTGGCTGAAGCGACATGGAGACAGTGGCTTAAAGAGGGTTTTAATTGCAGAAGGATTTCAAAAATGATTCAGTAAAAAGGGCTGGCCTTGTTTCCGAGCTGACCTCCTTCCCCTCCCGCACCAGCCCCCCCCTCCTCCTCCCAAGTCTTGAAAACAACAACAAAAAGAAAAAAGAAAGAAAAAGAAAAAGAAAAAAATGGATTTGTCAGACATTTATCAGTGAACAAAGCTATGCAATAAGACAGAGATTTGCCAGTGAACAAATTTACCCGTTTTAGTTTTGCTCAATTTAGCATTCTCTTTCTTACTTCTTATTCATTGCCTCTCATTTCTCCATCAGTCTGAGTTTTTTTTCCCAACAATACTTGGGCACACAAACCCAAACACCCACACAAATACACACATCTATTCTCTTTGTCTCTTTCTCTCTCTCCTTTCTTTTTCTCTCTCTCCTTCTTTTTCTGTCTCTCTTTCTGTTTCTTTCTCTCTCCCTCTCTCTCAAGCTCTCTCTCTTTCTCTCTCTCCTTTCTCTTTCTCAGTTTCTCTCTATCTCTGTTTCTTTCTCTCCCTTTCTTTCTCTCTCTCTCCTTCTCTTTCTCTCTCTCCTTCTGCCTCTTTCTCTTTTTATTTCTCTCTCTTTTTCTCTTTCTCTATTTGTTTCTCATTCTCTCTTTTCTCTCTCTCCTCTTTCTCTCTCTCCTTCTGTCTTTCTTTCTCTTTCTCCATCTCTCTCTCTCTTGATCTCAATCTCTTTCTCTCTCTCTCTCTCTCTCTCTCTCTCTCTCTCTCTCTCTCTCTCTCTCTCTCTCTCTCTCTCTCTCTCTCTCTCTCTCTCTCTCTCTCTCTCTCTCTCTCTCTCTCTCTCTCTCTCTCTCTCTCTCTCTCTCTCTCTCTCTCTTTCTCTTTGTCTGTCTACTTTCTCCTACTCTATTCTATTCTATTCTATTCTATTCTATTCTATTCTATTCTATTCTATTCTATTCTATTCTATCCCATCCCATCCCATCCCATCCCATCCCATCCCATCCCATCCCATTGACTGTTTTGATTTGTTGACCTTAGTACAAGTCTAAAGGATTCCATCCTCCAAATGGAAGACTCTAATTTTGAAGGAGGGAATCTGACTTTCAACCCCACTTTCCAGTCTCTCTGCCTGCTGGTTTCTACCCCTAACTCTTTCCTAGCTCCTGATGCTCAGACTTTCCTCAAAAGAATGGAAGTGCTGTGGAATAATGGTTTGGAAGTACAGGTGGTCCTTGACTTATGACCGCAGTGGAGCCCAAAATTTCTTTTGCTAAGCGAAAGATTTGTTAACTGAGTTTGCCCCCATCTTACGACCTTTCTCGCCATAGTTATTAAGTGAATCGCTGTACTTGTTCAATTAGTCACAGACTGTTGTTAAGTGAATCTGGCTTCCCCACTGGCTTGGCTGCTCAGAAGAGGACCACGTGACCCCAGGTTACTCTAGCCGTCATAAATACGAATCAATGGCCAAGCATCTGAATTTTGATCCCCTCTTCTCTACGACGGCTCTTCCAATATTGACAGAGTGCTATCTTGTCACCCCTAGTCCTTCTCTTCATTTCAACTTGGGGTATTCATTTATTTATTTATGCTTATTGTGCTGTTTAAAATTGCATAAGGCTTATTATGCCAACTGGTACAGGAGTTCAAAGTTCACATTTTTCTAACAGGCACCTGCAATTTTGGGTCCCTTCTGAAATATCGAGAGAGTTAGCACTCTCGAAGGAGCTTGTCAACGATAGCTGTATTCCTTTTTCCTTGGCCTCTTTTAAATATAATCCCTAATTTATTTAAACACTTGAATTTACGAAAGCTTTACACTTTTTCTTCTTCTTTTCGGCGAGTCACTCCAAAACTTGTCTATGTGTGCCTGTGTTTAAGAAAGTCTACTTAACGCTGGACCCATTCATGCTTTTGTTTACACCGAACATCCAGCGCTTCCGAAAATAATGAGCTATTTTAAATGAAAGAGGCCTGCCAGGAATGAGGCTATAAACAAACAAACAAAATAATGTTTCTGAATGATTTCAACGTGGAGGAAACATCTGCAAAGGCGTCGTGTTCCACCTTGCTTTATTTCATTCTGCATTTCTGAAAATACTTTCCAAGACTCAATGCAGCAGATCAGAACCGGCTTCCAAAAGTCATATTCTTCTCTTTGAGAAATCGGAAAGGGTTATGAAGATGATCAAGACTAGTGAAACATATTTTTTTTCCCAGTTGCAAACAGCAGTAGGACCCTTCTGAATATTTTAATTTATAATTCCTTTCTGAGGTTAATAATTGTTTATAAAGAACAAATACAATGATTTGTTGTTTTTATGGAAGAGGAAAAAAGTGGGGAAAATGAATAACTTAGCTTCCCATTTGGCTTGTTTTTTGGGGGGGTTAGGGTAGCGGGTGGCTTTAAGACATTTTTTGACTCCTGGTAATTGTCTGGATAAATCCCTGAAGTTTTCTCTGCAGGAGCTTGGAAATAACAACAACAATAACAATAATAATAATTGGAAGGGATCTTGGAGGTCTTCTAGTCCAACCCCCTGCTCAGGCAGGAAACCTTATACTATTTCAGACAAATGGCTGTCCAGTCTCTTCTTAAAAACTTCCAGTGTTGGAGCATTCACAGCTTCTGGAGGCAGGTTGTTCCACTGGTTAATTGTTCTAACTGTCAGGAAGTTTCTCCTTAGTTCTAGGTTGCTTTGAACTCTACTCCTGTTCCTGGCTTCTTGCACCTACAATTTTGATTATGTATCAACATGCTGTATATTTTTACTGTTATTAATATTAGACATGAATGCTATATATTCTTTTGTGTTTATGTTTCAGCTTAGAATAAGAGGTTATTTTTTTAATATAATTCTGTTACTTTGATTCTTTGACTTGTATATTTTTGTGTTATTTTTCGTCGTTTTTATTTTAAGTTGGAGTAAGAGTTTACTTTATTATATATTTGTATCTCTAGTGAAGAAAATAGGAATTTGACTTTTCTTTAGTTCTATTTTTTTCTTGCCACTTTTTAACTTTTTCCCTTTTTTGAACTCCTCCCATCCCCAATTTTTCTTTTTCTGTTTTTTGTATTCTGTCTCTCTTTGAAACTTATTAAAGTTGATCAAAGAAAACCTGAATAATAGACTTGCTAGAAATGAATTTTATGCTCTGAGCAGTACATGTTTATTACTATCTGAAATTTGCATGGCATAGTAAGATTCACTGTTGTTAGACATGCATTTTGTGTGTGTGTGTGTGTGTGTGTGTGAATTTTCAGAATGGTTTGATTCTCATTTTCATGAATGACTCTCCAATAGCCCTCATTGTTTTAAACCTTTAAAACTATGTTTTTACACCAGGGTTTTTCTAAAAACATCCCTTTGGAAAACTCAATATTCCTTGGTTTTGACTGGAACATTTATATCAATAAATGATTAAAAAAAGAGAAGCTTTCGTCACATTGCTGTGTTATGCTTGATCCCTCACCCCTGACATTCACCTGTATCATCAAACAAGACTTGTCCAGAAAAGGAATTACTATTTCTTCATTATCAAGATCCGTTTCACCTTTAAACGGTGCTTGTTCCAGCCTCTCCTCCCCACTCTTCTTCTCCTTTGCATGAAGCTCAATTGAGACATCCGTGGCTGAGCTGACATTTCAGGAGGGTTTCTGGGGAGGAATGGAAAGGAAAGGAAAGGAATGGAATGGAATGGAAAGGAAAGGAAAGGAAAGGAAAGGAAAGGAAAGGAAAGGAAAGGAGGAAAGGATTAGAATTAGAATAACAGAGTTGGAAGGAACTTTGCACTGTAGGTCATCTAGTCCAACCCAACAGATGGCAGTCCAGTCTCTTCTTGAAAGCTTCCAGTGATGAAACTCCCACAACATCTGAAGGCGAGGCGATGCGAGGGAAGGGAAGGGAAAAGAGGGAGGGAGGGAAGGAGGAAGGAAGGAAGGAAGGAAGGAAGGGGAAAAGAGGAAGGGAAGGGAAGGGAAGGGAGAGAAGAAAGAAAGAAAGAAAGAAAGAAAGAAAGAAAGAAAGAAAGAAAGAAAGAAAGAAAGAAAGAAAGAAAGAAAGAAAGAAGCAATTATTCCACCTACGGTTCACCTGCAGAGAAGAGGTCATTAAAAGAGGAAGCAAAATGAACCCCTGTCAACTTGTTAAGGCTGCCGCCCCTCCCCCCCTCAAAGGTAATTCTACCATCCGATTTGGCGTAAAGGAGCCTGATACATAATCCTATTATTACTGACACAAACTAACTTGCCAGTGTCAAAGGTTTCCTCTTCCAGAAAAGTTCAGGTGTTGCTAAATTCATTAATGTGTCAACTCAAAGAGATGCAATGTCACTTCTGTTGTCTACAGGCGTGCAAAGTGGAGTAATCTTGTGCCTGTCAGCATCTTTTCATCTTAATTCCTTTGACACCGTGCCTCTCGCGTTGTTACAAGGGGGAGCAGGGAAGAAGAGGCTGGGGAGGGGGGGGTAAGTGCCTGCTTTTTGCCATAGCAGTTGATCAGTTCAGTTCAGAGTCTAAGCTGTAGATAAATCAACCAAAGCATTAGTTGATTAATCTACTGCTTTAAATGGGTGGTAATGGAAGCTGACAACACGCTTGTGTAAAGGCTGAAGACGCTTACAATGCGACACAGGAATAAGGAGAAAACGGGACTTCACTTACAAGGGCCAGCTTTTTGTTGTCTTGCTTAAGCTGAGAGAACACATCTTTTAGAGAATTGTTTTCCAATCGGTAGTCTGGGGGCTACAGGTGGCAAGCAACTAGACTTCAATTCAAAATTTGTATTAGTTTTCCAAATACAATATACAGTATAGAAATGGATCAATAAATGAGCAGCAACCGAACACTAGGAATTATGCGACTAGTCTCTCCTTCATTTATACTCGGAGTCCCCAAAGTCTACAACCCTCAAAAACATTCTTGGTCCACGCATGCATGAGCAAGAGCATCTTATCCAAAGACAAACAAATGGGAAGGAAGGGACTTCCTTTGCAAGACGCAACCCTCCCCCTTACACAATCAACACACACAACCCAGCTGCAAGCATCATACTAAGCATTTAATAATGCCAACAATGTGTGAGTAATTCTCTCTGGGCTAAAGGGATCTTTCTAGGTCCCTGCTTTTACCTCCAATGTTCCAAGTATTAATAGGGTTAAAGGTGCTGCCACGGTGAATTTATGACCGACATATCTCAGGCTGTTACAGCAGGATCACTAATGGGTGACCTTGAGGTTCAACCATTCCAGCCTCAGAAAGATCAAGTCTCAAACCCCTCCTGAAAGTGCTGCGTGCGGGTGACCCTTCCATTCTCCTCCTCCATGGCCTAACCTTTAACTCACTGATCTTTGACCAAATTATTAAGCAAACACCTGCTTAGGGCCCTGACCAAGGGGTGCTAGACATGAGGAGGCTACCATAATTTTATGTGAATTAGCCGTAATCATTCCAAGGCTGTCTTTGAAGGGAGAATATAAGAGGGTAAGTTTACAATAAATAAGCAGGCTGGCTACAAAGCCCTACGTACAACAGGTATTTCAGAAGCTTTCTTTCTTTTAACCTTTAGCAAAATTGTGGTAACCCAGCTGATGGAAATAAAGCATCATAACAGAAAATAGGCATGGGAAGGAAAACTGCCAGAGCTGCACATGCATTTAATAATAAAATTAAAACAACATTATTTCTGTTCTGCTTATAAACAATCCAGTATGGTTCTCATAAACTTGCTCAGGTCAAATTCCATGGGTTTAGCTGTTCCCAGCACAAAGAAATCTATGATAAAAACATGTGTGTGTGTGTGTGTGTGTGTGTGTGTGTGTGTGTGTGTGTGTGAGAGAGAGAGAGAGAGAGAGAGGGAGGGAGGGAGGGAGGGAGACATGGTTGAATACATTCTGTATGGCTAATTTATACTTATTTCTAAGACTGGTGGAAACTTAATAATTCAGGTTCTAACCCACAACCTAAGAATTATTAAGATAACATCTATGATTATTTGGGATTACCCCAATTCATTTATGGCACATTTTAGTCTCAAACATTTCTCGCAAGCAGAGAAGTTCCACTGGCTCCTGCATTTTCAAGATCAGATCTTATACGTGTGTCCAAGCCCTTCTAACAATGATCAAGCCCCATCGAAACCTGAAGTGGTACAATCCATTCTGAAATTGCAGGACTCCTTCACCCCATTCTATTATCCATGTAGGTCAGGTCAATAAAGAACTGAAGATTGCCCCATCCAAACAGGAGTCAACTAATTTGTCTCTTTATTACCCAAGCTACAGTCACGTGAGAATGAAATCTCCACTCTTTTAGTACGGCAGGGAAGTTGGCTCCCTTTCATCAGCCATTAGATTTAATTATTAAATGTCTATTTGGTCAATATTTCCAGTTTTCTGGCCTATAATGTAATTCGGGCTTTCCAGTCAAACCTAATTGTGTTTTTATAGATCTAACAGAGTCAAACATGAACAAGGAAAGATACAATTTGGTACATTACCTCAAATGAAAAAAAACAAAACAAAGCACCATATTTTCTTGCTCTTTCCTTTAAAAAAAAATGCAATGTAAGGTCGATCAGGTTGCACAATCCCCTGGTTTACTTTGGAACTAACCTAACGAGAGAGTAATTTTTGAGACTACACATGTAGGATTAACACTCCTATTCATAGAACATAGAATAAGAGAGTTGGAATGGACCTTGGAGTTCATCTAGTCCATGTTCAAACAGGAGACTCTATACAATTTCAGACAAATGGCTGTCCAATCTCTTCTTGAAAGCCTCCAATGTTGGAGCACCCACAACTTCTGAAGGAAAGCCATTCCACTGGTTGATTGTCCTCACTGTTAGGAAGTTTCTCCTTAATTCCAGGTTGCTTCTCTTCTTGATTAGTTTCCATCCATTGTTTCTTGTCTTGTCTTGCCTTAGGGTACTTTGGAAAATAGGCTGACCCCCCCTTCTTTGTGGCAGCCCCTCAAATACTGGAACATTGCTATCATGTCACCCCTGTCCTTCTTTTCACTAGACTGGACATACCCAATTCCTGCAATCATTCATCATATGTTTTAGCCTCCAGTCCCCTAATCATCTTTGTTGCTCTTCTCTGCACTCTTTCCAGAGTCTCAATATCTTTTTTGTGTTCTATTCCCTGTTCAGAATACTTGTCTCCACAAGAGACAGAAATTTGGAAGCTGTAATCCCAAAACATCTCTTCTAACAACGGCTGCAGCGCATCGCATGCCTTAAAAACAAAAATAATTTTCAATAGTCATAACTGAATTGCCGCAATTGACCTTCTGTTCTTTTTCCAAACTGTTCAGAGCAGCTAATAGGGCCGTTCTGTTCCATTTCCGCAATGGCCCAGTGAAATGGAGGTAAGCAACTCTAATTTAGCCCTAATTTAACCCTCATTGATTGTTCACACACCCACATCAGGAGGGAAGTAGGAAACACAAACTTTGAAATGGGAAAGGGAATACCAAAGAGTACTGTATGATGGGGAAAGGTGGGGGGACATATCACTAGAATCTAATCCAGCGGCACACCTTAAAGCTGGGGATCCCAATCTTGGCAACTTTAAAATATATGGATTTCAGCTCCCAGAATTCCCCAGCATGGCTGGGAGTTGCGGTCCACACATCTTAAAGTTGCTAAGATTAGGAAGCTGTGCCATATTTATTTTAATTGTCAATGGTAGCTCAAGTCCAATCTGATGATGCCCATTTTCCTATAAGTAGCAGAAGTGTTACAGTGAAAACTGATCTGAAAACCACATTTATATGAACATCTTTGGCTCAAAGAGGGATTTGACTATGGGAGATGACCAAAAAACCTATCTAACGACACATCTGCTCCATCGGTTCTCACTTTTCCAAGCTAGACTTTTTGTTATCTCCCTTCTTCCACCTACTGTGGTCCTAGTCAATTAGGGCATGGGCAGAGAATGGAATTACACCAGGATCCCAACAGCCAATCTCTGCCATTGTGCCAATGTCAAATTTTGAAAGAGGTCAATGATGCTAGTTCTCTAGTTTTACTTAGGTGAAACGGCTTTTCCTCCAGAAGGTGTAGATGCTCCATCACTGCAGGTTTTTAAAGAGAGATTGAACAGCCATTTGTCTGAAATGTTATAGGTTTCCTGCTTGAGCAGGAAGGGATCTTGGAGGTCTTCTAGTCCAACCCCCTGCTCAAGCAGACAAGTGGCAGTCCAATCTCTTTTTAAAAGCCTCCAGTATTGGAGCACCCACAACTTCTGGAGGCAAGCGGTTCCACTGATTAATTGTTCTCACTGTCAGGAAATTTCTCCTTAATTCCAGGTTGCTTCTCTCCTTGATTAGTTTCCATCTATTGTTTCTTGTTCTGCTTTCAGGTGCTTTTGAAAATAGGTTGACCGCCACCCCTTCTCTGTTATTCTGTATTGGGGGGGACAGACCTGACATCTACACAGGTTTTATGAGGCAGAGAGTAAAACACGTATCACACAATTGAGACAAGACAGATAGTTCCATCTCACTACTTTTACTTCTCTCTAAGATCATCAAAGGCAGGAATGTAGTTCCTTGTTGATCCAGGAGAATACTTTTAATCCATATGGCAAAAATTTATTCTGAAAGCAGTGACGAATGAAAAACAAAAGTAAATTTCTTCCTTCACTTCCAAAGGGTCTTCTGGAAGGAATTCAGAAGAAAATTAAAAAAGTCTAAATGTAAAAAGAGAGAGGAAAATTATTTTCCCTGTGTGGAAAAACAAAGATTTTCCTTTCTACTAATTTTCAATGATTCCCCCCCCCCGTACCTGAAAGACTTTGAAAAGAGCAGATTCTCCCATTTTCTGGATATGGAGAGGGAAAAAATTCATCAGAAGCATCAGTAAATAAGGCTCTTTTTTCATATGCAAATAGGCAGTTTGAACGAGAAAGAGGCATTGTTTTATAAACAGAGAGATAATATTCTCGAAAAAGGTTATGAGTGATTATATAAGTTATCTCTGCCATAAGGAAACTTAGCTCCTGCTTGCTCTTTTCATTAAAACAGCTTTTCACTGATGCATGTACAGAAAAACCAAATCTTGCATTTTAATTAGCGCTCCTAAATAATTATATATGACTTATGAAACTGAAACTATTATGGGGTTTTTTTTGGGGGGGGAAAGGGGTGTCAAATCATATTTTTATTACTCTTAAATTGGAAAGGCTGGTCAAAGACCCAGTAAAGATATTGGATTGGATTGGATTGTTGACAATTTATTTCAGAAACAGGTAGATATGTAAACAGATTCTACCAACACGATAGTGATTTTATGTTATTTGTTTATTTGCTATGTTTGAATTGCATTTTTCCTCTAGGATGGGGTGGCCAAACCTTATGTCTCTGTCAATTCTTTCAGAATGCCCATTGACCGTAGGGGGGAAAAAATGGATAAACCATCAAATAATAGTGACGGAATTTCTTAGTATATATTAACAGGGAACTAAAGTCATTAAATAGCTTAAGGTTCAGATACGTTGCTTCAAAAGTGTGTTGGATATGTTTACCGCCTTGGGTTGTTTGTAAAAATAAGAAAGAGGGAACAAACAAACAAACAAACAAACAAACAAACAAACAAACAAACAAATACATAAATAAATAAATAAATAAATAAATAAATAAATAAATAAATAAATAAATAAATAAATGTATCTTCCTTCCTCTTTCCCCTCCCCTCCCTTTCTCTCTTTTCTGGAATTTATTTACCACCCAGTTCAACTCAGTGAATTACAAGTTTTTTAAATAGATAGAAACTATATTGAAATAAAAGTGCTCGTACATATAATAAAAATAACCACCTGCCTTTTACATTTGTACAATGTATGTGATGCATGTTAAAAAGTTGATAGGGTGATGGTCCAGTCAGACTTACCATTTTGATGACCAGTGACTATCACTCACCATGGATGTCTCATTGTATTCTGACGTAACTTGTCCTATGCATCAATAGTTTTTCACTGTTTTTCATTGCTGTTTTAAAATACATAAATATGTATCTATCATTGTCAAAAAGTTTTTTTAAGACCAACTTTTCAGCTCACTGTACTATGGATAGAGGTAGGCTATAGATATATTCTTCTCTTAATCATGTCATAATATACACGCATTCTGACACATAAGTACACAGAGATATTTACAAAACATCCATAACTGGATGTTTCGATGGAACATACTTTGTCAGATCAATGCATATTAACTAGTTGTGTGAATCTATAGCACTGGGCAAGGGGGTCGTCTATGGCTATCTATCAGTGATTTCTGCTTCATAGGAAATTACTGCATGTGAGCCAAGGGAGGAGGAGGAGGAGGAGGAGGAGGAGGAGGAGGAGGAGGAGGAGGAGGAGGAGGAGGAGGAGGAGGAGGAGGAGGAGGAGGAGGAGNGAAGAAGAAGAAGAAGAAGAAGAAGAAGAAGAAGAAGAAGAAGAAGAAGAAGAAGAAGAAGAAGAAGAAGAAGAAGAAGAAGAAGAAGAAGAAGAAGAAGAAGAAGAAGAAGAAGAAGAAGAAGAAGAAGAAGAAGAAGAAGAAGAAGAAGAAGAAGAAGAAGAAGAAGAAGAAGAAGAAGAAGAAGAAGAAGACAAAATAACAACAGCAGGCAGACTTTGCTATACTGCCTCTCCTGCCCAGAGGGACTGCTTGATGTTGAAAGAGTAGGAAAGTGAGCCATTAAGGTCCAGCCTGAGTCTGACACTGACCTTACTTTGCCACCCAGCTTTTTCCCACCATCTGCACAGTCATGAACTTTGCCTCTCAAACTTGGCTTCTCAATTAACGTCTCCATCTGCAGGAGGATTCCCTCGATGGCCTAATAGCATCATTGCCGCCACACCGATGTCATGCTCATGTTTAAAAGAGAGAAAAAGAGAGAGAGAGAGAGAGCGACAGAGAGAGACAGAGAGAGACAGAGAGAGAAACTCTCTTGGGAATGAGAAAAAGAGAATAGGCTTAATCAGATCATCAACAGCAGGACCGAAATAGCTGTTCAAATTTCTCCCTTCTTCCATTCATGGGCTGAGAATCGTGGGGGGCCGAAGCACCCAATTTCTCCAAGGAAAGGATAATTGTCAGTGAAGACAGCAGAATGAAATTCCTATCCATCCCCCTTGTCCATGTTTTTTTTGTTAATTTTGATTTTGCCCTCATTTCAATTGGCAAGCATTGCCAGGGGCGCCTCAGCAATCTAGCTTCCATTCATGGGTATCCATAGGGGGTCCTGGGCGACACCACACACAGGGGCTTCTCTGTGTCAGAACGGCCTCAAAATGGTGAGATCAAGGCTCTGCTAAGTTTCCATTTTCCCATCTATGCACCGCACAGGATGTACGTTAAACAAGGGATGGGTTTGGCTCACCATTTTGAAGGCAACGCCTGTCACTATGGATGCCTCTGATTAATGATGTCATTACACAGTGGAAAGAATTTATTTTGTGTACTGTTTAAACGTTGCATAATTATCTTGGAGGTAGCAATGTTCAGGGGGATTGTAAGTGGAAAATAGAAGCTACGGCAAAGAGACGATGGGGAATTTTGCTATCTTTTGGTAAGGGGGGGGCTATTGAGGGAAGAAAAATATATATGAAAATTTCACCTCAGCTCTTGCTCCAATGGCAATAACTTTGTTTTTCATAATTGGTAGAGGGGAGAAGATTGCTAGCAGGCTAAAGACCTGCTATTGTAGATATTAATAATAATAATAATAATAATAATAATAATAATAATAATAATAATAATAATAATAATAATAATAATAGTAAAGTTGGAAGGGACCTTGAAGGTCATCTAGTCCAACCCCCTGCTCAGGCAGGAAACCCTATACCTTTTTGGACAAATGGCTGTCCAGTCTCTTCTTAAAAACTTCCAGTGTTGGAGCATTCACTGCTTCTGGAGGCAAGTTGTTCCACTGGTTAATTGTTCTCACTGTCAGGAAGTTTCTCCTTAGTTCTAGATTGCTTCTCTCCTTGATTAGTTTCCACCCGTTGCTTCTTGTCCTGCCTTCAGGGGCTTTGGAGAACAGCTTGACTTCCTCTTCTTTGGGGCAGCCCCTGAGATATTGAAACACTGCTATCCTGTCCCCCCTCGTCCTTCTCTTCGTTAAACTAGACCTACCCAATTCCAGCAACCGTTCCTTATATGTTTTAGCCTCCAGTCCCCTGACCATCTTTGTTGCTCTTCTCTGTACTCTTTCTAGAGTCTCAACATCTTTTTTACACCGTGGTGACCAAAACTGGATGCANGTGTGGCCTTACCAAGGCATTGTAAAGTGGTATTAACACTTCACGTGATCTTGATTCTATCCCTCTGTTAATGCAGCCTAGCACTGTGTTGGCCTTTTTGGCAGCTGCAGCACACTGCTGGCTCATATTTAGGTGATTGTCCACTAGGACTCCGAGGTCCCTCTCACAGTTACTACTATTGAGTAAGGTGCCACCTATGCTGTAGTGGGAAAGGGGAAAGGGGAAGGGAGACAGGGAGGGGAGGGGAGGGAAAGGAAAAAGGAAGGAGGAGAGGAGAGGAGATGTAGTACAGCACCAACAGTGTATCATACTATACCATTTCAGACAAGTAGCTGTCCAGTCTCTTTTTAAAAACCTCCAGTGATGGAGCACCTACAACTTCTGAAGGCAAGCCGTTCCACTGGTCAATTGTCCTGTTAGGAAGTTTCTCCTTAATTCCAGGTTGCTTCTCTCCTTGATTAGTTTCCATCCTTTGTTTCTTGTCTTAACTTCCGATGCTTTGGAAAATAAGTTGAGCCCCTCCTCCTTGTGGCAGCCTCTCAAATACTGGAATACTATCATACCCCTAGTCCTTCTTTTCTCTAGACTTGTTGTTGTTAGTTGCGAAGTTGTGTCCGACCCATCGCGACCCCATGGACAACGTTCCTCCAGGCCATACCCAATTCTCTAGACTAGCCATACCCAATTCCTACAACCGTTCTTCATATGTTTTAGTCTCCAGGCCTTTAATCATCTTAGTTGCTCTTCTTTGCACTTTTTCCAACATCTCAACATCTTTTTTGTCATGTGGTGACCAAAGCTGTATGCAGTATTCCAGATGTGGCCTTACTAAGGCTTTATAAAGTGATATTAATACTTCACGTGATTTTGATTCTATGCCTCTGTTTATACAACCAAGGGTTGTATTAGCCATTTGACTGGAATGCCTTACCCGCTAGACCAGGGGTAGGCAACCTTGGCTCTTTTATGACTCGTGGACTTCAACTCCCAGAATTCCTGAGCCAGCCACACTGAGGGGAAAGGGAGAGGTTTCCAAGCTGAACCATGCTGGCTCAGGAATTCTGGGAGTTGAAGTCCACGAGTCATAAAAGAGCCAAGGTTGCCTACCCCTATGCTACACCAAACTATGGCATAAGCCTCCTGCTTTGAGCAGAGCGTTGGTCTAGAAGACTTTTGAGGTTCCTTTAGCCCTATAATTCTATATTCTGTGTTGTGACTTAAAAACTAAAAAACATTGCTACAAAATTCAGTGGGCAATTTTATTTATTTATTATTTATTTATTAATTGTATTTATATCCCGCCCTTCTCCTTTCAGACTCAGGGCGGCTGACAAATGATAAAAAGCTAACATATTACACCTAATTTAAAATTTGATTAAAATGAAATATTTAAGAAGACTCTCTTCCAAACCTAGGAATGCTAGGAAGGAAGGAAAGGAATGAAGGAAGGAAAAAGAAACATCTGGCTGTCTCTTTGGGAAGCCGGCAGATAATACACCTGTCACTTGAAATTCACAGGCATCTCAGCCGTGCCAAGAAAACGTAATATACAGGAATGATATCTTTGATCACTGCTAGGACGGAGAAGCCCAGGAACTGTGTCGAGAGCAGTTATCGTCAAGCCATTTTTTTTTCTCCTACTCACCTCTCTACGAAATATTTCATGCATTCCATAACCCGAGCCCCAATGCCCGGGCTTCAAAAGCAATTTCGGCAGCAAAATAAGGTGTTTTTCTTCAATTTTCCAGCCATTTGTACGAGGTTAGTGTTGTTTACCCACCTGGTCCACTGATATTTACATACCCCTTTAAAGAAAATTGGTAGGTATGATTTATGGACTACTGTAAGAGCACAATTTTCCATGTAGTGCATCTAATCTGAAAGGCACAGGCAAAGGTCAGGCTGGGCATACAAACACCAAGTCTTCTCTTTGGAATAAGTTAGGATATTCATTTTTCTTGCGAAAATGTCAGCTCGACTCGACTCCAGGGGTTAGTTTATGCAGATAAATGCGTAAGCCTTTAATCTAAAAGCCCCCCCCCCAAAAAAAACACCCCAAACCAACAACAAACCCCTGTATTCTATATCAATAGAAGTAAGAGTCCATCTATCACTGTTAAGACCCATAATTTGTTTTTATTTAAATCCCCAGCCAGGGTAGAAGTGGGCAGCTCAAATTGTTAACGTCATCTTTGGGGAAGATTAAGGCACCAAAACAGATGTTTGCTTTCAACCTGGATGTGCAATGCATCGTATCTTGCCCCGGGGTGTGTGTGAGGAAATATCATCTGGACCTTCAAGAACTTCGGTATCTATTCATGTCCTCTTCTCTAGGTAGAAGGACCACCACGCCCGACCTCAGCGGGCTTAATTGCCCAATAAGAGCACTCTACAGCTTCCAACGTTAAATTTATCTTTTGACAAATGGCTGTGAGAAATGTACTTTGAGCATACGTATAGGAGCAAGAGAAGAGTTATTTTCCATTGCAGTTTGCACAGAAGATAAAGAAATCTACAAAATATGTCTTATGCTGCCACTGAAAGAATATGTATATTTGTCTGCATTCACACCCACACTTACCCACCCAAATGTATATATTATACATGTATATGTATATGTGTGTATTTGTATTAATTATAAATTTTTAGAATTTTTAAACATCAGATCATTGACCTGTCAAACTTTCTTAAAGATTTCCATGGCCAGATATTTATCTTTCCTTCCATGGCTCTTCCTTCCTTCCTTCCTTCCTTCCTTCCTTCCTTCCTTCCTTCCTTCCTTCCTTCCTTCCTTCCTTCCTTCCTTCCTTCCTTCCTTCCTTCCTTTCTTCTGAGTATATATGGAGGGTGATAGGCAGGAGCATAAAATGGCCACCAGTTTAATTGTGATTTGCTAATAGATTCCATCTTTCTCCTCTCCTCTCCTCTCCCCTCCTCTCTTTTCATCTCCTCTCCTCTCGTCTCTTCTTCTCTCCCTCTCCTCTCCTCTCCTCTCACTCACCCTCTCCCTGTCCCTCTCCTCTCCCTCCCCCTTCCTATCCTATCCTATTCTGTCCTCTCCAGTCCCTCTCTCCTCTCCCTTTTTTCTCTCCTCTACTACTCTCCTTTCTTCTTCTCTCCCACTCTCCTTTCTTCTCCTCTCCTTCTTTTCCCTCCTTCCTTCTTTCTTCCCATGTCAAGGTAAAACAAGAATATACAACATTATGATGGACAGTGGGTGGGGGAGGAGGAATACAACAAAATATGAGATTAGTCCTGCAACCAAACAGTCAATATCCCGGCATACACATGATGGGTGTAAATGGTTTTCTTTCGTTGGTTTTTCTTTTTTTAAAAAGATTAGCTATTTGTACTTGTCAAAGGCTGAGAATGTGCTCGTTACAATGTGTAAAATGGTTGCCCCATCTATGGAAGAAAGGTTGTTTTGTTCAGTGTCATAACATTAATCATGGATAAACTCAATGGCTTTCCAATATGAATGTAATATATATATAATTCCATGGAAATCCCGTTGAGGCTTAGTGTTAATGTCCACTGATTTTAATGTTCTGGTGACATTAAGAAATGCTGTTACTTTCTCCCCCCGCCACCCCACCCCTCAGTCCCAGCTGAATGCCAGCACAAATACAGGGGTGCCTGCCTGACTTTCCCTTTGTTTCTAAGAAAGGCCTGTAACCAGTTTTCAAAATAACCAGGCTTTCTCGGGCATTATCAAACGGTAACAGTAAGTTAAGGGGGGGAGGCATCACAGGGCAACGTTCAAAAGGAGGAGATCTGCAAAAGTCAAGCTACCTTGTTCATCAGATACTGACATTTCAGCATTTAGTTCTGACGTGTCCTGATAACGCCGGCTAAGATAGCGAGGAAAGGACGCCTCCCTTGGCATGCAATTATGTGCCTAATGAGATGCACAAATGCAAATGAGGTGAAATGTGCCAGATCTTCAGAGTGCCTTTTGTCAGAGCTGAAGGTGCCAGGAGACTTTGATAGATACCACGTCGTCGGGGGGGTTTTGTTCGTTAGTACTGGTCCCTTTTAAAGACGCCTCCGTACGGCAGGCAGGTTTCTGAGAACTGATTAGAAGTAACTTTGGAAGGCGAGGGCTTCCCGAGGTCATTCTTTTTCCTTTAATTCTTTTTTTTTTAAAGAATACTTTCAGATAGAGTTATAGACTAGACGTTTTCCAGGTAATAAAGAATGCAAAGCAAACAAGAACAAAGATAGGAAATAAGAAATAAAAAAGGAAAGACAATCTAATCCAATTCTGCCTTCCGCCTTTCTTTCGATCAAGTAATTATCATCTTAATTTGTCCCCAACCTCTTTTTCTCATTTTTGGTCCCCAAATCCCTAAATCATCAGTTCATTTTTTCCCCCCTACTTTCAGCAAAATGTCCATATAAGGTTTCTAGTCTTTTTTTTAAAAAATGTATAGCTTTTTCTTTGACCAAACTGGTCAGCTTTGCTATTTCTGCCACTTCAGATAATTTTATGATCTGGTCTTCCACTGTAGGCATTTTATTGCTTTTCCAGCTGTTCTGCGTACAATAATTTTGCCTTAGTCACTCTATACAATATTAATTTCCCACCTTTCGATTTTTAGAATATTGTCACTGTCAAACGGTCACTGAATTGATATTTTTGGTATATCATCATAAAAAAATATTTATAGAAAACTTCCCTACAGAATTCAAAGCAAAGTTTATATGTCCGGCCCTAGATGTAACAGAATAACAGAATTGGAAGGGACCTTGGAGGTCTTCTAGTCCAGCCCCCTGTTCAAGCAGCAAATCTTATATCATTCCAGACAAATTAGTTTCCATCCATTGTTTCTTGTCTTGCCTTCTGGTGCTTTGGAAAATAGCTTGACCCCTCTCTTCTCTGTGGCAGCCCCTCAAATATTGGAACATTGCTATCATGTCACCCCTAGTCCTTCTTTTCACTAGACTAGACTTACCCAATTCTGCAACCGTTCTTCGTATGTTTTAGTCTCCAGCCCCCTAATCATCTTTGTTGCTCTTTTTTGCACTCCTTCCAGAGTCTCTACATCTTTTTATAATATGGACACCAAAACTGGATGCAATATTCTAAGTATGGTTTAGCCCCCATTAGATCCTTATCTACATTTTTCAGCAAAACTAGCATTGTTCGGATATTTTGGATTGCAAATCCTACCATTCCTGCTAATAAAAAGAAATTCTTTTTAAAGAATGACTGAAAAGAATGTATGTTTTTTCCTGAGATATATATATATATATATATATATATATATATACACAAAAAAGAATTAGTTACATGGAAGAAATAGTTTATATTGGAATCTGTCTTGATAAAAATGCCTGCATCAAGGACATTTACATGATAAAGAATGGCATCAAAGAAATTTGCATTAGAAATAGATGCTCAGCAAATTTATGTTAACAGATACATATTTAGGAAGAGATGCAAACAGCTTTATAGGGTAAAAAAGTTGTGAATGGATATGTATGCAGCTTTTTTAGTTTCCTTATATGTTAAACTAGCAAACCAGATATTGATAGTACATTTGTATTTCTTATTATTATATGCTTTACTAATACAATCAAAATACCGGATCTATAGTGATCTGCACATTACTAAATCTCGGCGTATTATATACCTAACCTGCCTATTAACTAGAATGTTGAACTGGTATATAAACATGCACATATATGTATTTTGTATATTTGTTGATTTATTGATCAAATATCAAGCCTGCCCATCTCATTCACAGAGCAACTCTGGGCAGTGTACAGTTAAAAACATAAAATATATATATAAACCATATAAAAATATTACATCGCTGTAAAAGGCGGTAGTTAAAATAACGATAGAAGAATTAAAATTAAAAATACACTAAGTAAAATATAATGGAGATCTTAATATTAAATAATTAGTTTAATATTGAAATTTAATAAGATCGAAACTATTATCATGTAACGAATGCTTTGATGTGAATTGCAGTGGGGCTTTTTTTTTAACGTTATGCTTAATTTTGGATGAAAAGTCAAATAATCTTCCACTAGTAATAGTGATATCTTAAACTGCAATTAATACTGATAGAAGCTTTACTTTCCTCTTTTTATCTTCAATACTTCAAGCTTTCTAAATAATAGCATGTTCCCGATTTGTAATCATACGACACAAATATTACTGCACAGAAATACATATTGAAATAATACAGCGTAACAAAATTTGGAACATTATTTATAACATTACAATAAAAGGGGGGGGGAGGAAAAACATCCCAAAAGAAAGTAAAATTAAAAAGTTGAACTGGGATTAGGGAGAAGTTCCCACTTAGTATTTTCCACTGATTTTGGACTTATCATTTTGGTCTCTGATCCATATTGGCAACAGCTCGTAGACGTCAACTAGTTCCCATGTAACCTAAAATATTGTCTAACTATTTGTACAGTATAATCTTCCTGAATTGTAGACGGGTCCTTGATCTTAGGCTATAAATGTAATGAAATAAATGTATGGAAAGACCATGTATGGAAAACCAGCAAGAAAAATAATTATTTAAAAACTTCCCAATGAATCTCTTGTAATCAGTATTGAAAATTGGGCGTCACCAGTTAGGGTGAACCTTCAAATAACGCCTCTGATCTGACCAGATATTTTGAGAGGTCGGGCTGGTTAGGATTTCATCCTTCGGTCTAACCTAGGAAATGGAGATTCACGATATTTTTCTGCCTAAAGACCAGGGTTGTAGACTTTAACAAAGTTTGTTTCAAATTCAAAATCCTCTTTGAAACTAATGACAAGAATTCTCTAAATATAAAAAGGAATTTACTGTTTTCCAAAGCGCCAAAAAGCAAGACAAGAAAAAATGGTTGGAAACTAACCAAGGGAAGAAGCAATCTAATTTCCTAAGAGTTAGAACAATTAATCGGTGGAACGGCTTGCCTTCAGAAGTTGTGGGTGCTCCATCACTGGAAGCTTTTAAGAAGAGATTGGGCAACCATTTGTCTGAAATGGTACAGGGTCTCCTGATTGAGCAGGGGGCTGGATTAGAAGACCTCCAAGGTCCCTTCTAACTCTATTATTCTATGTTTTATATAGGAAACCAAGCAAAGGCAATGATCATAGACAGATTATTTTAAATAGCATCTTTAGTGTAACTCTACTTCTTTTATATCTCTTTTCATAGGCTCTTGAATTACAACACATGTTCAAAATATTGTGAGAGAATGGTCAGACAGAGGTTGTAAATAATTCTCTTCAGTCTTCTGTTTGGGTGCTGATAGGCAGGCCATCTTTATTTTCCTTCCTCCTTCTCCTCTTCCTCCTTCCCCCCCTTCCCCCCCTCAAATCATCATCTTACTTTTATAGAATACAGAGGATAATTGAGATCCAGCATTCTTGACAGCCAGACTGTTGTTCAACTCAATTAAAGTATTCCATCCTCTCTGTAGCTCTGGCCAGCACATCAAAAATTATCTCATGACTAACTGATACGGAGTCTTTCTTTGCTAGATGACTGAGTGGGACAGTTGACACTAACCCAGTTTGCTAACAATCTTTGTTGGAATTATAAGGGTGCAACCTTTTTTGTGCAGGTGTGTGATTTTGAGTCAGGTTTTTTTTGACTTTTGGCAACTGCCTGGACGTGTCCCTGATGTTTTCTTGGCATAGTGGCTTGGAAATGATTTATCCTTGCCTTCTTCCTAGGGCTGGGAGAGAGTGACTGGCCCAAGGTCACCCTGCTTTGTGCCTAAGGATCACAGTCTCTCAATTTCTAGCCTGATGCTTTAACCACTACACCAAACTGGTTCTCGCCTACATCAATAATACCAGTGTACAAATGGAATAATATATTAGATTTATTTTTTAAAAAGAAAAAAAACAACTAAATTCCATTTATTCAAACCTCTTATCATGGGTTAATTTCTCAGATGCTTTAGGTGGCACTGTTGTGCTATACCAAAAACTCAGGGTTTAAACTGGATCCATTTGCTTCATCTGTGCATGGATGTCCCACTTGGGTATAGAGCCTAAAACCCTTAAACATGAGCCAGGATAGGTCCCCACACCTTCTTATTAATTGGGTGGATGTAAAGGTGTGAATGGAACTCAGCTACCAATTTCTATTATTAGAAGAGCAGTTTGGCTAAAAACGCAACCATTCTGTCCTTGAAGAAGTGACTCTAGACCACTATGAGTTAAACATGATGGTTTCGACATACCAATTTTAATTGGAAGAGGGACTTGGGATGGGTAGGTGAGACTAATATGACTCTATCTCTCTCCATACTAAAACAGTAACAAAAATATAACAGGGCAAACAGCATGGGCCACTGATACTTAATTCAAAAAGGATATGGCTAATAAGAGAAAGAGAAAGAGAAAGAGAAAAGGAGAGTTTATAACTGACTCTTAGAATAATGGTGGATTCCTTGCGCAAAATGTGGAATTCCTAGCTTGCAGCAAAAGGGGAAACTAGAGGAAAAAGATTCCATTGGGCCGATATAACATGGAATCATTGACATAAACGATGCCACATTTTGTGATAACTTCACTTGAAACCTATGGATGCTTTCTGTGAGAAGGTAATCAGTCCCTTAATATTAGTTATTAGGGGTGATCCCCAACACAGCTGGAGAGAGCTGTTGCCCTCAGGCCTTGTTGGTGTATAACCAACTGTTCCCAGCAGATGTTTAATCTGATTTGGGAGATCTGTCTGGTAGCCAATTAGATATGGGTAACTTAACAAGAGAGCAGAGGACTAAAGTAGCTGCTCGAATAGAAAAAAAAGGAGATATCCACTGAGTAAACAAATAGGAAGCCAGTTTTGCACAGCTAGTCCTCCCTACTTACGAGCGAGCGCCTCAGCATTTCTTCCTTCCTGAAACTCATGGGTAAAACCTCAGCAGCTAATAGCCTTGTCAAAGGCACCTCTCTCTCCCCTGCCCCTTCCGCTTTCTGTCTTTTATGTGAACGCGGTACAGTGAACCTAAAATAAAACCCTCATTAATAAAATCCAGGCCCGCTGTGTACCTCACAAGGCCTGAAACGATTCTTTTCTTTATTAGCCCGCTTAAAGTAAGCTGCCAGGGCTCAGTGGCCGCGCGGCTGTAGCACTAGGAGTGAAGATAATTACTTCTCCTTGCTGGTGGTGCGTCGTTGGGTCTCTCCTAAGCAAAGCCTAACAGCCCCATGTGGAGCGCTGGAGTGGCAAATCCAGCATGCTAAGGATGGGACCCAGATTACTTACCGTCTTTCTTCCACGACCTCCAGGTCAGAGCGATGGTGGGTCCCAGAGTTGAATGGGGCTGCGTCTTTGTGCTTCATTTAAAACAACTTCCTTGAAGAGATTCGGGAGAACAAGTCGACAGGATTGAGTGGAGAAGAACTAAATTAAGGATGACGCCAACACTTTCTCAGGCTCCAGGCAAAAGAAGAAAGAAAAAAAAAACCCAGTTCTTTGTTTGGGCTGACCAAAGCAGAGCCAACATGAAAGCAAAAATGCAGCATTGCCACCTTGACCCGTTAGAACTGTCCCTGCAGTCTAGTTTTGGGGACTTCAAGCAAAACTGAGTGGTTTAGCTGGTGGGCAAAACTATTCCGAAGAAAGGTCTTCTCCACCAAGGTTAGATGCAGAGAGAGACAGGCATATTTGAAGCTAACGCATTCAAATATCTCTCGGTTGTCATTGAGGAGCAAAGTTATACAAAACAACAACAAAGAAAACTGCTATTCTAAAATACTTCCAATGTCACTATATGGGTGCATGGGTTTGGACAGACATGGGTGTATTGACACACGCACACACCTTTAGCCCTAATTTACCTCAGTGAGGTATTTTACACATCGGAAGAAACATACTTTCTCTTGTCAAGGTGCCTTGCTCACTGTTCCTTTTGGAATTATTTAGAAGCTTGAAAGAGGTTTCTCAAGGCACTGGATTTGCTAGAAGAATCAGGGACAGGAACGCACAACCACGTAGCAGCGTTAGGTCACACATGCAAGGAGAACCGTGTTGATTTGCGAAGCATCCTTGAAAGGCAGTTTTGTTCCAACTGAAGCAAAGCTTTGAAGCGTTCACTGGCCTTTCAAATGCCATATACGGGCCTTCAAAGTTCTCCACCCAACTTGCAGCTGAGAAATTGATGGGACAGTATGAAAGAGAACATACCCAACCATGTCTTAAGGTCAGGACTTCCCTTGCGGGGTGACAATAGCGCTGCTGTTGAAAAAGGCCAAAGAGCTACCAGATAAGTCCATTGGCAGGATGGGTGGCCAAAGCCTATGATTTATTTATCAAATTCCTATGCCATCATATTAATAGATCTTATAATAGTGGACAAAATAACAGTGACGTGCCATTTAAAACAGCCAACAAAAGTTATGGGGGGGGGGGAGAAGCAAGAAAACAATCACTTGTGTAAAGATCCAGGTTAAGAATAGTTTTAGCTGAGTTCCTACCACTATATAGACAGGAATTGAATTCCTCTTCCTCTGCAGACCATAACAGATTTAGAGCAGATCACTTCTGCGGGGATATAGCACAGTGTAGACAAAGTATTAAGCCATGCTAAATTAGCGTGTAACAATTAATGTATTTAACAATACAAAATATACTGGGGGAAGCTGGATTCACTTAACGATCAAAAGACACCCGTGGCAAAAAAAGATTTTAAAATGGGGCGTGGACTCTCTTCATAACTGCCTTGCTTAGTAATTTACATTCTGGTCCCAACTGCAGTCATAAGTCAAGGACTACCTGTATCTGGTTGTGGTTTTTTTTTGGGGGGGGGGGGAAATAAGTCGCCATCTGACTTTGTACGCCCACCTACCTTTACACAGCTCACACATACCTGATGCTTAGGCTGGCTTGCTCCTGTAGTGAAGACCACATTCATTAGATGATGATAACAGCAATATTTTCTTCTCTTCCTCTTGGTCTATTTCGGAAAGGAGACAGGCCTGCACCATCAGAAAAACATGAAGGACAGGAGCAAAGCCACTCAGGCAGAGGCTAAGATTACGGGATCATTCTTCCAGTCTTTACTGTTCAAAGTTTTAATCCCTATGCTGATTTTCTACTATACTAGGAATGGCTTCAGTTTCAGATTTAATTGAGGGGAGGTCCTGGAGCAAATTTCTGTTTTAAAAAAATCACTAAAAGATTCTGCTTTGTGAAGTGCCTCCTTTGGAAATGTCAAACTTCATTACTTTCATTTAAATGCCAGGTAAAAACTTTTCCCCTTAATTCAGCCGACTTTTAATTAACGTTTAAGGTACCTAAAAAAAAACCCACCAACAACCTTGAATTAAATCTTTACAGCGAAGTACTTCATTTGTTATGGGTGTCCCCTATTTATAAATTCCACCTTATGAATGAGGTAGGTTCAAATTTCTAAATCAACATTAAAGAGATCCACATTGCCTCAGAGCCCCACTGCAGAGTCCTATACTAGCAGATCAGGCCCACAGAGTTTTAAATATATTTCTGCAGCCATCCTGTGATCTTGGGGGTTTCTGAAGCCCCCAATGGGGTCAATCTAGATATTTTTTCTTAGATTAAATAGAAACATGAAAGCTGTAGGACACAGCAGAGAGTGGGGGAAAAAACACCACTGGATGTTCCCATGCACTTCTGGCTACTTCGTTGATAAATTTCAAGAATATTACCCTACACACCAAAAGAATTCCACAAAGTTCTCTTTTCTTCAAAAGAGAGATTGCACAGGAACAGGCGAGGAAAAAATGCTGGAGAAGATATTTTGATGGAGAACTCCTTGATATTCTCTGAGCTTGGTTGTTTTCTTGCAGACCTTTCATTATCCAAACTAGGTAACATCATCAGTGTTATTAGCTAGTTTGGGTAATGAAATGTCTGCAAGAAAACAACCATGACTGCCAAGGTCCCTTCCAACTCTGTTATTCTATGATTCCTAAGTTATTCCACTGATTAATTGTTCTCAATGTCAGGAAATTTCTCCTTAGTTCTATAATAATAATAATAATAATAATAATAATAATAATAATAATAATAATAATAATAATAATAATAATAATAATAATAATAATAATAATAATAATAATAATAATAAAGTTGGAAGGGGCCTTGGAGGTCATCTAGTCCAACCCCCTGCTCAGGCAGGAAACCCTATACCATTTCAGACAAATGGCTGTCCAGTCTCTTCTTAAAAACTTCCAGTGTTGGTGCATTCACCGCTTCTGGAGGCAGGTTGTTCCACTGGTTAATTGTTCTAGATTGAATCTTTCTAGGTTGGATAGTTGAGTTGGACAATATATCACAATCTAAAGTGACAACTACAATAGACTTTGATGTTCAGCTATTGGACAAGGATATGGGTTCTAAGCGCCTAGTGCAACATTATTTTTTAATAGCCATCAATCCCTACGTAAATACTTCCATTGATTAACGTTGTTGATTTACCTTCCACAACGTCTTTAAGAGGCCTGCAGATTGTAGTTTCAGAAAGAAGTAACTCTCCTTAAATGTATTGTTTTGATTAAATGCTATCAAGGGATTAATCAGCAGCAGCAACAACAGCATAGCAACCTTATAGTGGAAAGGACAAATCCAATAACCATCCATACGTGTTTGACAAAATCGAACCAAGTTAGCAAACCATGCTGTAACCTGAAATACATATAGTGTGGTGGGCTTCTTCTACATTTAATTAGCTGACACCAGTTGCATTTTTCACGGTGTTCCTAGCTGTGCCTCTTGCCCAGCAATGCGGCACTTTATTTAGCAACGGCTTTCTCTTGCTGCGGGTAGGTAACTGTGATATGTAACTTGTAAGCAGTCCTGCTGTTTGTTACTGGCAATTAATTTCTCTGGAGTCTTTCTTCCATTCAGAGTCGGCTTTTATGCTCCAAATCCAGCCATTCTAATACACCCCACTTCTGCAGTTGTGGAAAAAAAAAAAAAAGCAGCTCAGGCTGACAGATTATCACAGGGCAGTTAAGCATGTAATTGCTCAAATGAGTTAAAATCCCTTCAAATATCTGTCTTTGTACCTCATCGCACCACTTCATGGACTCAAATATTTGACAATTGATGAAGATAAACTAAAGGGATCTTCATTAGCTACCAACCACCGTGACAAGCTTCTTTCAGAGCAAGGCTGGTGAATTTGGGGAACTTATTATCTACTTTAAAAGCTGCAGGAAAGAAAGTGTGAGGGGGGGGAACACAGCACACTTTAAACAAGGAGGGGAAATAAAACCTACATAGAAGCCTGCCCGGTGTTCGGGGTCAAGCAAAGCTGAGTTTTGCTCAGCCAAGGATGATGCTTGTCAAAATTAGGGAGTGAAATAGCTGAAGATCAAAACCGAAGGGGAAATTCCAATCACCGTAGAACTTCCAGGCTGAGTTTGATGGGAACTCGTATTCACTTTTTTAAAAAAAGCAGAGGGTGGTGGTGGAAAAATAAGAATGCTGAGATTGCAGGTGTGCTGGTGTGATTCATAAATACATTGGAAGAAGAAGAGAACTGTCAGACATTTAAAAGAAAAATATGTCCCTGTAGCTGACAATTCTCTTGGACGTCACGTTCCTTACGAATGAAGGCAAAAAAGCCACCTACAACAGACACCACATAAATACCACACACAGAACAGCACACACTCTGCTAGGGAGAAGTTCCCTGAAGATGGGTTCCACCATGTTTCTGAAAGTCCAGATGACAAAACCTCTGTTTCCCGGCGACTGACCCAGATTGGATCCTTCATGTTCCTTCTCAGTCCTGTGTTCTTTCTCTCCGCTCCTTTCCTAGCCTTCCTGTTCCCTTTATTGCCAACTTTTCTGTCCCGCCAGATTTGGTCTTGAGTGCAGATAAGAGCAGCCCACTCTGATAATGCAGTCTCCTCCCTGAGCTCCTCAAATTCCATAAAATATGCAATTCAAATCTTTTTATTTGCGCTCCTGTGTTTCTTGTTGGGAACTATTTTAACACGCAAGGCTTGCTAAATTGAGTTAACGGTTCATCATAGGGTTTTGTCTCCAGACTCTTGATCATCTTTGTTGCTCTTTTCTGCACACTTTCTAGTGTCTCAGCATCTTTTTTTGTATTGTGGTAACCAGAACTGGATGCAGTATTCCATGTTGGGTCTCAGCAGTGCAGTATAAAGCAGTACTATCATTTGATTGCCATCCCTCTGTTGATGGAGTCTAGGACTCCACTGGCTTTGTTGGCAGCTACAGAACACTGCTGTCTGATACCTAAGTGAGGGTACCCTTGAAGAGCATCCAGAAACTTCAGCTGGTTCAAAATACAGCTGCTCATGTGGGTTTGTGCACCTTTAAATTTACACAAGTGCCATCTCTATTTGCTGGAGCTGCAATGGTCGCTAATTTGCTTCTGGAGGCAATTCAAGGTGCTAGTTATCACCTTTAAAGCCCTATATGGCTTGCGGGTCAGGTTGACAGATTGTCTCTCCTCTTCTCCCCAACCCAGCAGAGCAGAAAGGCAGGGCATGTTGCAGGTCCCAATTATCAAGGAAGTACACCTGGTGGGATCTAGGAAAAGGGTCTTCCCTGAGGCAGCTCCCTCCCTTTGGAACATCATCTCCCCACAAGGTAAGGCTGGGCCTTACCTTGTGGCTTTTCTGCAAGGCTTTGAAGAGATGGTTTTGTTACAGGACTCGGGGACCCCATTCGGAACTGATCAGATAGCTTGTTTGATTCTGTTGTCACCACCCTGGGATGGAGTGGGCTTTAAATTGTGCGTTTTTAACTGTGGATTTTTAATGTTGAATGCTGTCTTGAGTCACTGTATGTGACTTGGGCAGCTATATAAATTTGTTTAATAAAAAAATAATAAACCTAAGGTCACCTCAAGTAGAATTATGGGGATCAGACGAACGGACTGTCAGGATGCAGATGGGGAAAAAAGGGGGTTTGTAGTGGTATGCTAGTGCCATAGTTAAAAGCAAATGGGGGGGGGAGAACTGTGTCCCCCAATTAAGCCTTATGAGCAATGTAACCACATTCTCCATAGCTGCACATTAAGCCTAATGTGAGAAACCAGCAGGCACTTTGTAATACACTCATAAAATTAGTCTGTTACACATGATTCTGATATATTTACCATGTCAGTATTTTCTTTATTTTTTTTCCTCTCTACCTTATGTTCAATGTTGTTTTTTTCTTCTTGTAATGAAGTCTTTCATCAATGTCTATTTAACTTTATTATTCTGGCATTTGACAACATTTCCATGCTCGATCCCATCTTTAGCGCACAGAAATAGGAGGTTTATGGATTTCCTGGTGGACCAGCGTATATTTTGGGTGACTTGGTAGCAAATCTGCAATATGGATGTTAGCATCAAATGAACCACTGTGATGCTATACATCAAGGTTGTCAAGGGCTTTGTTGCACCCTACAGTAGTTTGTATATTCTGTGTCTAAGTCTTGATCCTAGAAGAAAAATAGATGGGTTGATATATGGTAAATGTCCATGGAAATTCTCAGTCATCCCCCTAATCCCTCCATTTCTCCCCCATCCTGCCACAACTGATGAAGCTTCTTGAATGAGAAGTGAACCATCTCCTCCTCCTCCTCCTCCTCCTCCTCCTCCTTCTTCTTCTTCTTCTTCTTCTTCTTCTTCTTCTTCTTCTTCTTCTTCTTCTTCTTCTTCTTCTTCTTCTTCTTCTTCTTCTTCTCCTTCCAGTTTCCTTTTGAAACAGTATCTTTGAGACAAGATATATGGTATATCAGTGAATGACCAGGTAAATGAGGATAGCAAAAGAATATATTGCATTCTGCAAACTTTTGCTTCTTGTCAAATCCTTTTGTGGGAGTCCTTCTCACTATTATTATCCTCCTCCTCTTATTTGACAGGTGAGGTCAAACAGCAGGGTAGTCGATAAAGTTTTCCCATGTATATTTCAAAGAACAATAGTCAATTAACCTTGAAAGAGGTAGACAGAGTTTTGTCTACTGCAAGAGCCCAACCTACAGAACATTGCAGAGTAACGATAGCAGAAAGGGTACAAACACTCATCAGTTCTGACAAAATTGTCCTATTTGCGGGATCTGTAGAATATTTCTACATGATTCCAGACTGAATAGGTTCAGATGATACAGATATATTGTGCAGCCTTGTTTATTTAGGATGGTAAAATATTTGCATACTACCTATCTATGTCCTGAAAATAGATGGCAAAAATTAAAATAATGCAACTAAGAATAATAACATTTTAAAGCCACTTTCATCTTCTTCTGATGGAACCTCCCTCTATTCAGCATACCAGTTCAATAAATAAGGAAAGAGTATATACATTTATCTCACTGCTTTGCAGACCTGGAACCAGTCTGTTTTGCCATGTTCTGTCTGTACTGTGGCTTCTTGACATGTAGACATGTTTCACATGGGAACAGCAAGATGTTCAGAGATTCCCATTTTCTTAAGACTGTGCCACAACTTTGCATTTCTGACATAATCAAGGCTTTTTCTATAATCAACAAAACACGTACTGTCTTTGTTTTGGTATTCCTGGCTTTTTTTTATTTTTATCTAGCATGCATCAGAAACAGGGCCTCTTGCTCCTCAAATCTTTTTTTAAAACCAGATTGAACATCTGGCACTTCCATTTCTTTGAAGGCTCTACTCTGCGCCGAATGTTCCTAATAGTTATTTTTATGTATGTGAAATTAATAATATTTTGTGATAGTTTGCACACTGTGTAAAGTCTCCTTTTGGGGTTCTGGTATGTAGAGCTGACCTCTTCAATCTGTTCTCCAGATTGTCATTTTCCAGATTCGCTGACATAGTTTGGTTATAAACTTTGTTGATTACATGGTAGTAGATATTCTGTAGAAGATATTCTGCCAGTTCCTGTAGCCTTCTGACTTGGTAATGATCTTTGATAATGATCAAACTCCTATCAGTTTTCATATCTGTCTTTCACAGCTTTCATTTCTTTTCTCTCTCAGAGAGAATTTGCTTCCACGATTCCTTTCAAAGAAGAGAATTTCTCGCAGGTGGAATGTGGTGTCATTATTTAATGACAAGATGGCCAAAGTATGTGCATGAATATCTCATTTTAAGAGAATAATATCTAGCCAGGCTGCATTAGGGCAGGGTCCATCTCATATAGCCCACTACTCCATTTTCAATTTCAGCCTACCTACAAAGCGGTACATGGTAAATGTAGTCTATTACTCATCTTGAGCTTCTAATAATCAGGTAGATTGCCTCTGAAAATGGAGGGCAGACCAGGTGGCCAGGCTAATCTCCATTAGCTGATGAGCCATCGGTGAAAAATTAGGATGGTGTGAGGCTTCAATTCAGAGACTCTATTCAAAAGTCAATGTTATTCGAAGCCAATTTGATCGACTGCTCAAGTCAGATCAGCTTCCCGGACTAAATCAACAGTCAGATCAAATTGTTTTCAAATTTATTTATTAAATCTGTTATAGCCAGAGGAGGTTGCACCCATCCGTGTTACAAAACGGAGCAATAAAACCCATCTGAAAAGTTTTGTTTTTTTAAAAAAAAATCATCTTTCCCAAATTGAAAAGTCAAACCAAATTGTTAAATTGAGTCAGATGCCTCTGAAGTAATTCAGAAAATGTAACTGACCAATCTCAAGCTATACTTCATAGCAGATATGGAGTCAAGTCCGAGGCACCGTGTTTATTCGTTAACTGGGCTTTGTGTGCCATTCCAATCCAAAAGGATTCCAGTTTGAATAAATGTGATCTCACTGATGATCCAATTTAATTCATATAGGACCAGAGCCAATCATTCGTTGCCAAACATTCCGAAGAATCCTATAATTTCCTTAACTTCTCAAAAACGATAAAACAGTATTAAGAAAAAAGAGCTGTTTGAAAAGCACGAGGCTGAAAAAGGTTTTACTTCTATTGATCTATCAGTGGAATCACCAGGAGGCAAGTTCACTCTTCTCTCTCATTCTGTCTCCCTCTTCCTCCCTCCCTCCCTCCCTCTCTCTGTCTCCCTCTCTCTCTTTCTCTCTCTTTCTCTCTGTGTTTGTTTGTTTGTCTGTGAACACAAGAACCTGCAAGTTTCTTGGCAAGATTTCAGAAGTGGTTTGCCATTGCTTCCTTCTCTGGGCAAGAGAGAGGGACTGGCCCAAGGTCATCCAGCTTAGGCTTCATGCCTAAGGCAGGACTAGAATTCCCAATTTCGAACCTGACGCCTTAACCACTATACCAAACTGCCTCTCTGTCTTTTCCTTCATCCTAAGGTCAGAGAGCTAAAAAATATACATATAATGTATGCTCATTCTGAGAACATACTTAGCTCATGAAGCCTTGGGAATTTATTTTTCAAAAGCATTTTATATGCAAAAAGGATTGCTCAACATGGACAGAATGAAAATTACTTTTTCCATATCTCTTTGACAACAAAAACCAAAAAACCCCAAAGAACTGTAAATGCCACTTTCCTTCCAAGGACTTTACATTCACCTCCTACTAGGACTGTGTTCATTGTGAATTTAAACCGATTGCAAACTGCAATTACAGTACATGCAGAAATGCCACAAAGAAATATTTTGAATGCACAACATTAAATACTGTTTTTAATTAAACTGTAATGTAAAAACGTTACCTTATCTTTTTAGGACTCCAACAGTAGCAGTTTGAGCCAAACCAACTGTAAGGACCTGATCAATAATTGAGGGTTCTGACACCAACTTCAGGTATTCTATTTTTTTTAAGCTCTTGAAAGGTGTTCTTTTAATAATGTATATGTTAAAAATATGTCATAAGGTGTCAGATATTTTTTTTCATAATGCATCCTAAACATCTCATCTTGGACAACAGGAATTAAGGAGAAACTCCCTAACAGTGAGGACAATTAATCAGGATGATTGCCTTCAGAAATCATGGGCGCTCCATTACTGGAGATTTTTAAGAAAAGACTGGACAGTCACTTGTCTGAGATGGTATAGGTTCTACTGCTTGAGCAGGGGGCTGGACTAGAAGATCTCCAAGGTCCCTTCTATTCTATTCTATTCTATTCTATTCTATTCTATTCTATTCTATTCTATTCTTCTAAAAACCTCCAGTGATGGAACATCCACAACATCTGGAGATTATCTCTTCTTCCCTACCTCTACACATGTGTGAATCTAATTAAATATTGGTTGTTCCCATTTTCCATCCATGCCAATGGCAGCCAATGTCATTCTTTTTCAGCCCCAAAAAGCAAGAAATAGCTAACGCCTTCTGAAATCTTGCCCCCCCCAAAAAAACACCCTTCAGGGACTTGTCCAATAGTCAACACTGACACAAAGGCACATTTACAAGTCTATAGAGATAATAAAAATGTCATATTGCCAGTTTATGACCAATGTCAGCTAATTATAGCAAGACCCCCAACCTGATTTATTTTAGCATTTCCCAGCAGGTTTCATTTTGCTCGCCAAATCCTATTCTTTGCCATTGAGAGAGGGGGGACAACCTTCCAAAGATAAAAATGTATTGAGCATAGTAGCTCAGGTTTGAAGCTTTCCAAGGCAACTTTCTCAATTTAGAACTACTATTTTGCACTTAAGCAAGTTCTTGCGAAAACCGTTAACACATTTATTTTTCCTAAAGGAAGTTCCAATTTTTTATTTTTTTTTGCAATGGTTTTACCATATGTCAATTGTCTGTTCTGATTCACAGCTCCTCCGGAATTTGCTTCTTAAGATCATCTCCTTCCCCCCCCCCCCCGAAAGTATTCAACTCCCCAATTTGAAAAAAAAAATATTGTTGCAATGAAAGGAACACACATGCAAAGGGAAGCAGAACAATTCTGGAATCTGGTTGAAGCTTTTGTCATTTAGACTCATTTTCAGAAATGAGTCAGTATGGTCGGGGGGGGGGAATGATTGTGGATAGAATTTGCTCCCTGCAAAATAATCTCGCCCCCATACGAGGCAGAATAACTAAATAAATGAGAATATTGGTTGCTTGTTTTCATTGTCTACCGCCTGAAAGATTCTTCCCAGTGTACAGCATCATCAATTCTCAGGGATCCTTTCAGTCAAGAAAAATCAGAGTATGTCTTCAGATGTTCACTGCAGCACCTTAGAAATTAGGAAATGATTTTATCTTTAGCCAGCTATTATATGCGACTAAAAAAGTAGGAGGAGGAAGAGAAGGATGATGTTTAAGGTGATTAAGGGATACCAAGAACTGTATTTTGATGGACAAGAAGGGAACTCTATAAGAATTGAACCCAAATGTTTGGCACATAGCTTCCGTTTGGGTAATTCCCCCCCCCCATTGTATCACTTTACCTGGTGCCTGGGACTTCCACCATACATGTAATCCTTGACTTATGACCACAACTGTCTTGTTGAGTGAATTGTGCCCCATTTGCCACAGTTGTTAAGTGGATCACTACAATTGTTAAGTAACTCATGCAGTAATTAAATGATTCTGGCTTCCTCCGTTGACTTTCCTTGTCAGAAACTAGCTGGGAAGGCTGCAAATAGTGATCACATGATCCCAGGACTGTCATAAGTACATGCCAGTTGCCAAGTGTCTGAATTTTGATCACATGATCACGGGGATGCCACAATGCTCATAAGTGTGAAAGCCAGTCATAAGTCCCTTTTTTCAGCATTGTTGTAACTTTGAACGGTCACTAAACAAATGGTTGCAAATCAAGAATTATCTGTCATTTCTGTTTTGCCTTATTTCTTTGTTTAAGATTAAGACCTTGGGATTCTGCTGGGCTCTGACATTAAGACATATTACTAAATAAGAAACATGTAAGAAACTTGTTCAATATTGTCAGGTCTTATTATTTAAACCTGCTCTGTTATTAGATATCGGGATGGCACAAAGAGTAACTCCTGCAGAGGTCTTAACCTCTGTTCCTCCATCTGCACCAATTAAGTATAATGTGCAATGAAATGTTAATCTTGCCTAATTAAATGTGGTATTAATTTTGTAAAATGAGGTGTTTTTTAAAACCCGTATTAATTATGAGGCTTGCTGTTCTATCCTGAATTAAGGAATAAATTGGATTTAAGGAGGGAAGAGAGTATCACTTTGTATGACTAGAAATAAGTACCTTTTACTGGTTTTTGTCTAGGATAAAACACAGTTCCGTATAGCATCAATTCAGGGAAGGAAGGAAGGAAGGAAGGAAGGAAGGAAGGACTATAGCAATAGCACTTAGACTTATATACCGCTTCACAGTGCTTTACAGCCCTCTTTAAGCAGTTTACTGAGTCAGCATATTGCCTCCAACAATCTGGGTCCTCATTTTACCAACCCTGGAAGGATGGAAGGCTCAGTCAACCTTGAGCTGGTCAGGATCAAATTTCTGGCAGTGAGCAGAATCAACCTGCAATACCACATTCTAACCACTGCCCCACCATGGTTCTGTGGTACCTATTTATCTACTCCAGTGGTTCTCAACCTTTTTAATGCTGCGACCCCAACCGGTCGTAAGTCGAGGACTAAGCCGGTCGTAAGTCGAGGACTAAACCGGTCGTAAGTCGAGGACTTTCCCTGACCGGGAGTGCTGCGCATGCGTGGTTCCGCCCCCTGCGCCGGCGGAGGCGTAGCTGGCAAGCGGCAGAGACGGAGCAGGCCGACCACCAGCTGGCCCAGCCCAAGGGAGGTAAGGCACCTGCCGGAAAAGGGAAAAAAAATGGCGGACAAAAAGAATGGCGGACAAAAAAAATGGCAGACAGCCTTGCTTGGCGACCCCCGTGAAATGGTCAATCGACCCCAAATGGGGTCCTGACCCACAGGTTGAGAACCACTGGCCTAAAGGTAGGATAAAAATCTATTCAATAAATACATGCATACATGCATACATGCATACATACATACATTTTCATGAGATTCTCCAACCCCCTAGCACATTCTACAATCATCTGATATTTCCTATTGGAGGGCTTTAAACAGTCCTGTAGTGGCATAGGGCACCCTCTTCACCCCTGATCCTCCTAAAAAGGGCCCCAATCTCTCTTAGTCCACTTGGATGCACCACAGCGTTAGCTGCCATTTCTCCTGTGGCCCTCGCATAACGTCCTCCATATTTGGAAGAATTGACATTATATTAAGACGCACAGAGACATTGAAAGTACAAAAAGTAGACCTGTACATGTCAACGTGAATTAAATGGATCACTGAATTCACTGGCGCTAACACTTTCTGCACATGTGCGCATGCTTCAGGGGTCCATATCTATCTAGATGAAGTTGGAGAGTCAGCCTGAATTGATCTGGACATCGAAATTGAAACAGATATATTGGAGCACTTGAATTGAGCTGAACCACTCTGCGCGGCCTTAACAGAAAATCTTTAATCTATGCAACAGGAATAGCTAATTAATAGTAGACTTTCAGATGTACTTGGATTATGGTTCTTCTCATCCCCCCATCATCATTCATGTCGGCCAGGATTGATGAAAGGTGAACCTCAGCTTTCAGGGGGGAGGGAGGGAGATGTTTCCTAGATTGCCATAAATGTCTGAAACTCGTTTTCCCAGGTGTAATAAATAAGATGGTGGGTTTGTTGTCACTGTGAGTTGTGTGCACTTTGACAATAAAGGTTGATTTGATTTGTTTTGATTTGTTTTGATTTGATTTGATTTACCTGCCGTACAAAATCCAGAAGACTAAGCAGTACAGGTAGTCCTTGACTGACCACCCCAACTGAGCCCAAAACCTCCGTTGCTAAGTGAGACATTTGTTAAGTGAATTTTGCCCCATTTTGCGACTTTTCCTGCTACATTTGTTAAGCGAATCCTTCCGTCGTTAAGTTAGTAACACTTCTGTTAAGTGAATTTGGTTCCCCATTGACTTTACTTGTCAGAAAGTCAAAATATGACCATGGGATCAGNTTTTTAAAACCCGTATTAATTATGAGGCTTGCTGTTCTATCCTGAATTAAGGAATAAATTGGATTTAAGGAGGGAAGAGAGTATCACTTTGTATGACTAGAAATAAGTACCTTTTACTGGTTTTTGTCTAGGATAAAACACAGTTCCGTATAGCATCAATTCAGGGAAGGAAGGAAGGAAGGAAGGAAGGAAGGAAGGAAGGAAGGAAGGAAGGAAGGAAGGAAGGAAGGAAGGAAGGAAGGAAGGAAGGACTATAGCAATAGCACTTAGACTTATATACTGCTTCACAGTGCTTTACAGCCCTCTTTAAGCAGTTTACTGAGTCAGCATATTGCCTCCAACAATCTGGGTCCTCATTTTACCAACCCTGGAAGGATGGAAGGCTGAGTCAACCTTGAGCTGGTCAGGATCAAATTTCTGGCAGTGAGCAGAATCAACCTGCAATACCACATTCTAACCACTGCCCCACCATGGTTCTGTGGTACCTATTTATCTACTCCAGTGGTTCTCAACCTTTTTAATGCTGCGACCCCAACTGGTCGTAAGTCGAGGACTAAACCGGTCGTAAGTCGAGGACTAAACCGGTCGTAAGTCGAGGACTACCCAACCGGTCGTAAGTCGAGGACTTTCCCTGACCGGGAGTGCCGCGCATGCGTGGTTCCGCCCCCTGCGCCGGCGGAGGCGTAGCTGGCAAGCGGCAGAGACAGAGCAGGCCGACCACCAGCTGGCCCAGCCCAAGGGAGGTAAGGCACCCGCTGGAAAAGGGAAAAAAAATGGCGGACAAAAAAAATGGCGGACAAAAAAAATGGCGGACAGCCTTGCTTGGTGACCCCCGTGAAATGGTCGATCGACCCCAAATGGGGTCCTGACCCACAGGTTGAGAACCACTGGCCTAAAGGTAGGATAAAAATCTATTCAATAAATACATACATACATGCATACATGCATACATACATACATACATTTTCATGAGATTCTCCAAGCCCCTAGCACATTCTACAATCATCTGATATTTCCTATTGGAGGGCTTTAAACAGTCCTGTAGTGGCATAGGGCACCCTCTTCACCCCTGATCCTCCTAAAAAGAGCCCCAATCTCTCTTAGTCCACTTGGATGCACCACAGTGTTAGCTGCCATTTCTCCTGTGGCCCTCGCATAACGTCCTCCATATTTGGAAGAATTGACATTATATTAAGACGCACAGAGACATTGAAAGTACAAAAAGTAGACCTGTACATGTCAACGTGAATTAAATGGATCACTGAATTCACTGGCGCTAACACTTTCCGCACATGTGCGCATGCTTCAGGGGTCCATATCTATCTAGATGAAGTTGGAGAGTCAGCCTGAATTGATCTGGACATCGAAATTGAAACAGATATATTGGAGCACTTGAATTGAGCTGAACCACTCTGCGCGGCCTTAACAGAAAATCTTTAATCTATGCAACAGGAATAGCTAATTAATAGGAGTAGACTTTCAGATGTACTTGGATTATGGCTCTTCTCATCCCCCCATCATCATTCATGTCGGCCAGGATTGATGAAAGGTGAACCTCAGCTTTCAGGGGGGAGGGAGGGAGATGTTTCCTAGCATTGCCATAAATGTCTGAAACTCATTTTCCCAGGTATAATAAATAAGGTGGTGGGTTTGTTGTCACTGTGAGTTGTGTGCACTTTGACAATAAAGGTTGATTTGATTTGTTTTGATTTGTTTTGATTTGATTTGATTTACCTGCCTTACAAATTCAGAAGACTAAGCAGTACAGGTAGTCCTTGATTGACCACCCCAACTGAGCCCAAAACCTCCGTTGCTAAGTGAGACATTTGTTAAGTGAATTTTGCCCCATTTTGCGACTTTTCCTGCTACATTTGTTAAGCGAATCCTTCCGTCGTTAAGTTAGTAACACTTCTGTTAAGTGAATTTGGTTCCCCATTGACTTTACTTGTCAGAAAGTCAAAATATGACCATGGGATCAGATGATCATGGGATACTGTAACCCTTATAAGATCATGGGGATGCTGCAATGGTCATAAGTGTGAAGAATGGTCATAAGTCACTTTTTTTCAGTGCCGTTGTAACTTCAAACACTACATGAAATGTTGTAAGTTGAGGATTACTTCTATTGTGTGGCCTGAATTAGCTATAGTTCCTCCATTTGACCACCAGTTCTGGTATGACTAAATTGAGGCTTTCTGGAAGGATATTTTTGCAGGCATATTTAGGTGTCTGGGTCCATCTTTGCTAAAGTCTTGGTTTGTACAGGTAGTTTTCAACTTACAAGCACAACTGAGCCCAAGTTTTATGTTGCTAAGTGAGAAATTTGTTTTGCTCCATTTTACAACTTTTTTGCCACATTTGTTAGATGAATCACTGCAGTTGTTCAATGAGTAACACAGTTGTTAAGTGAATCTGGCTTCCCCATTGATTTTGCTTGCCGGTCGGTCTGAAGAGGGGATCACGTAGCTCCAGGATGCTGCAACTGTCATAAATGTGAGTCGGTTGTCAAGCATCCGAATGTAACTCAGTTGACCATAGGGATGCTACAACAGTCATCAGTCTGACAAATGGTCATAGGTCACTTTTTTCTGTGCCTTGTAACTTCAAAAGGTCACTAAATGAACTGTTGCAAGTCAAGGGCTACCTGTATATTGTGTGCTTACGTGTGTGTGTGTGTGTGTGTGTGTGTGTGTGTGTTCTTGCCTAGTTCTTTTCCTATTGGCCTAGTAATTCAGACAAAATTCCCCTTTTCTATATTCTCCACCTGGCAAAGGACTCTGACAACTCCTGATAAATACCTTACAGACACCCAGACAGAGAAACCACTGTAATTGCCTTCATAATGACTCCTAGACATCAAAGGAAGGCAAATAATGGTATTTAACACTGTTTCCATTCTTTAGCCGAAATGTAATTTTATAGAGTTATTGTCAGGCAGCACAGTGACTGTACAAGCACAACTGTCATATCCGACTCCTATTAATTAGCTACCCACAAGAGGTCTGGAAAAAGCAATAGCCAACTTCTCCCCATCTCAGAAGCCCTGGCAGAAACTGAAAGCACGGGGGTGGCCTGATTAACACAGCTGCTTAGATCAGGATTTCCCCAAGCATCCGTCAATTGGCATTTGAAGAATCAATTAATTAGTTCTCCAAATAATCTATTCAGGGGTTAATGAAAGTACAGCTGAGGAAACTTATAGACTATCAAGGTTTGGTGAAGAGCGGAGCACCCCCATAAGCTGTATAAGTTCATGATTTGACCAAGCCTACTGGATTTTTCTGTGAAATGTTAGTGACTTGATCGTAGGCCACCGTAGGTAAAAGTCATGCAAGTTGTAATTGTAGGAGAAGAAGAGGTGGAGCTTGGAGATGGAGTCAAGAGAGGACTCAACCTAGAATCGTTATGTGATTATGTGTCTATTCTATTCTATTCCATTCTATTCCTCCAATATTTATTCTATTCTATTCTATTCTATTCTATTCTATTCTATTCTATTCTATTCTATTCTATTCTATTCTATTCTATTCTATTCCATTCCATTCCATTCCATTCCATTCTATTCCATTCTATTCCATTCTATTCCTCCAATATTTATTCTATTCTATTCTATTCTATTCTATTCTATTCTATTCTATTCTATTCTATTCTATTCTATTCCATTCCATTCCATTCTATTCCATTCTATTCCTCCAATATTTATTCTATTCTATTCTATTCTATTCTATTCTATTCTATTCTATTCTATTCTATTCCTCCAATATTCTATTCTATTCTATTCTATTCTATTCTATTCTATTCTATTCTATTCTATTCTATTCTATTCTATTGGCATCAGTAAAAGTATACCTTTCACTACAAATGAAGTTGAGGGTCTTTCTTTCCTGAATGCCCAAGCTGGGACAGGCCTGACAGCTGCTCGTCTAGAACAGGACAAGTAAGAGAGTATCAGCAAAACTAGGAGAATGATAAGTTGGATCGAAGAGACTCTTGATCAATGAATTGACACGCAGTGGGGTTAAAGTGCACTGCTGCTTTACCCGTGTTTTAGTAAGTGTTGTTCTGGATAGGTGACCTTGATGACTCTCAGATGGATATTATCATATAGTAGTTGAATGAGTAAAACCCTGACTATGAAGGATTATTACAATTTCCTCCCAAGCTTGTCTCTGGAAATCAGGTCAAAACGGCACAAAGTCTGCCATCAGCATGTATGCGTGGGCGTGGGTGTGCAGTATATATATTTAGGTTTAATAATCTTTTTTTAAAGGTAAGAATATCTCAATACAATACTTTTCTTCCCTTGGGGCAAATAACATATGTAGGTAATAGAATTTTTGGGTACAAATGTACTACCAAAAGAACACTTTCTCAAAATTAAAAAACAAACAAGCAAACAAAAAAAAACAGACAAGATGGGAATCATCCCTTCCTTCCTTCCTTCCTTCCTTCCTTCCTTCCTTCCTTCCTTCCTTCCTTCCTTCCTTCCTTCCTTCCTTCCTTCCTGGTTATAGTATCCTTTCTGACAAGCAAAACCAATGGGGAAGTCAGATTCATTTTACAACCGTGTTACTAACAACCGTGGCAAGAAAGAGCATAAAATGTGGCAAAATTCACTGAACCACTGTCTTGCTTAGTCACAGAAATTTTGGACTCGGTTGTGGTCCTAACTAGAGGGCTACCGGTATCATTTTGTAGCATCGCCTTCATCCCAGCCACGTTTTAAGCCAAAGCCATCCTGCTTGCCACGTGCTTCCACCATTTGGGGATCTCCCCCACCCCCAGGGCTTCCAACCGAGATTGTCGAGAAAGCTGTCAGAGCTTGTTACACCTTACGCAAGACGAGAGAGCCTGCTTCTTTGGCTAATGGCCTCCTTCTCCGATCTGCATGCTCATTTTCTGATACCTGACGAGGCGACAAGGTCATTGGGCATACAAGTCCTTATTTGAAAACTTACATACAAGTGAGAGAGAGGTTGGTGGGGTCTATCAGATCTGTCAATCAATTAAGGAAAATTATTGAACAAGGACACAGGGGGTGGGGGGGGGAGCAAAAGCAGATAGAAGGAATAGAAAGGACCAAGATGCAACCCCATAGGGAAACTGGCCGTTTGGATGTGATGTGATTTCATGAACTTTTCATTCAAGACTATTCACTATTTCTCTTCCATCCATGCCCAACCAATACAAAAGACAATTAACAGACCATTAATCGGTGGAACAGCTTGCCTTCAGAAGTTGTGGGTGCTTCACTGGAGGTTTTTTAAGAAGAGACTGGACAGCCACCTGTCTGAAATGGTATAGGATCTCCTACTTGAATAGGGGGTTGGACTAGAAGACCTCCACTGTCCCTTCCAGCTCTATTCTGATTGAAAAGCACCCCTTGTTCATGTTTGAAGCACTGCTACAAAAATACGGCATTCCATCCTTGCTAAATCATAGAAAAATGGTTAAGGGAGCTAGGAATATCTAGCCTACCAAAGAAAAGGATTAGGGGGACAGGATGGTTGTCTTCCAGTAGTTGAGGGGCTGTCACAAAGAAGAGAGGATTGACTTATTCTCTAAGACACCAGAGGGATCAACACAAAGCATTGGTTCCATGCTTGTCAAAGACAGAGTCAGCCTAAAAGGAAGGAGACATTTTCTGACAGTGAGAACCATTAATCAATGGAATAGCTTGCTTCCTGGAGATGTGGGTGCTCCATCACTGGAGGTCTTCCAGAATAGACTGGTATGGTATAAGGCGCCCGCCTTGAGAGGGAGTTGGACTAGAAGACCTCCAAAGTCCCTTCCAGCCCTTTGATTCTAAGTCACCTGGCTGTTGTATAACCACAGGGAGAGCAGCTGTTGGAACTTCAAATCCAGACCATAAGTGACCCCAGGAAAATCTGTTATGACTTCGTTCGATTGCTAAATGAATGGTCATAACTCAAAGACGGCCTGTATGGAATAGTGTAGAATTTTATGTTATTAACTTCCATGTAAGTTTATTCCCTAAAATGGAACTCTGATTTTGGGTTTTGCTGATTAGATCGGTGTGTTGTTAAAGAAGTGGCTAGTAAACATGATTATGTAAAGGTAAAAAGCTGAGGTGGGATCCTGTTAGTACACCAAAAAGAATCAGATGTCAATGCCTTTCACCCTACACTTTTTCCTCTTCTTTCCCTATTTTCCCATGGTTTTCATTTTTCTTTGTACTTTTATATTTCATGTTTTGATAAACTCATAAATATTTGTGACATACTTTTATTGGTGTGTTTATTACAAACATCTATTTGCATGCTGTCTATTAGGAAAAACTTTTTTTCTTTGCTTGTTTGTTTCAAAGTTTTAGTGAAAGTACTTTAAGAAGTACAGGCAGTCCATTTAGTGACCATTTGAAGTTAAAATGGCACTGAAAAAAGTGACTTCTTATCCATTTTCATATTTACGACCATTGTAGGATGCCCATGGTCACGTGATTAATATTCGGATACTTAGCAACTGGCATGTACTTAGGACGGTTGCAGTGTCCTGGGGTCACGTGATCACTTTTTGTAACCTTCTGACAAGCAAAGTCAATGGGGAAGCCAGATTCACTTAACAACCGTGTTACTAACTTAACAGCTGGAGTGAGTCACTTAACAACTGTGGCAAGGGAGGTCATAAAATGAGGCAAAATTCATTTAAGCAACAGAAATTGTGGTTGTAAGCAGAAGGCTACCTGTATCCTGAAGCTGGAAAACTTAAATGAATTTGTGTGTGTTTGTGTTTGGGGGGGGGGGGAGAGAGAGGATGACAGTGTGTGTATGTGTGTGTGTGTACACACATGCACTTCCTGAGAGTAATACCTACAACAGATAAAACAAATCAAAGCAGAACTGAAGAGGAACAGATAAAAGCTTACCTTGAAAGATTTGCTATCAGTACAGTACATGATGTCCCTGGCATAAGACAAGAGCATTCTGCTTTATTTATCAGTACAAAAAGAAATAATTTATAACTTGATCCAGGAGGGGAAAGAGAAGGAGAAATGGAGGAACAGAAAAGGCAGTCTTCTCTCAAAATGAAAGAAGGGAAGAAAGAAAAATGGGAAGGAGGAATTGCCAATATGCTTGTGTGAATGAAAGATAGTGCAAGAGGTGGGGAGGGGGGGAATGAAAAGAAGAGAAGTCAGAAACAGGGAGATACTGACACCAAATCTCTGCAAAGCGTTCAAAATTCTCCAGCTGCCATGCTTTTAATTTGCTACCATTCTAATTAAAATGCAAATTAAATTTATAATTAGCATCAGCGCTTTCTAAAGAAACATTCCTTGCACGCTGCACCGGCATATGGGAAACCTGGTATGGTGGAAAGTTTTGTCAAAACAGAAGGGAAGGCACAAATGGGTGGATTTGAAAGATGAGGGGGGAATGGAAAGGAAATATATAAAGAGGGGAGAGAGAAAGAAAAAAGGAAAGAAGAGGGGACGGGAGGGAGGAGGAAGGAGGAATAGAGGAAGAGGGAGGGAGGGAGGGAGGGAGGGAGGGAAGGAAGAAAGAAAGAAAGAAAAGAAAGAAAGAAAGAAAGAGAAAGAAAGAAAGAAAGAAAGAAAGAAAGAAAGAAAGAAAGGATGCTGACGGATTTAAAATGATAGAAATGTTGTGTTAATGGGTCCTGTGTTGTAACAAAGAGGTTGCTGAGTCTACAAGATCTGTTGAGGAGTTACTTTGTGTTGAATCCAATGTCAAGGGTCACACCGCGTGTCACTGGTGTTGTATAGAGCATGCCAAACAGGCAAAAAGGGGTCATGGCTTCTAATCAAAAAGCCCATGGCCCAAAATTAACCATTGCTTGCTCCTAGATAATTCATTTAAAAATTGATGGGAAACTAAGCACTTGAGGCCACATCTCGGCTGGCGCGCACATGGGCCGTCATCAAGGGGGCTTCACTGGTTCATGCATGATACAAAATGTGAATAATTTTTAATAATTTTAAGAAACAAGGTGCTGGAACAAAAGGTCCAATCAAAGGTGAACACCTTGATTTTAGTGAGAAATCCACTAAATCAATAGATGATGTAACTTTGATCATTACATCAGATAGAAGATAGATAGACAGACAGACAGACAGACAGACAGACAGACAGAGAGAGAGATAGAGAGAGAGAGAGGGATAGAGGGATAGAGAAACAGGCCAGACAGACAGACAGACAGACAGAAATAAATGATCTCAAAGCTTAAAACATTCACACAACACAGTTAATTGATAAATAGGGAATGAATATGTCATGTGAAGAAAGAAAGAAAGAAAGAAAGAAAGGAAGGAAGGAAGGAAGGAAGGAAGGAAGGAAGGAAGGAAGGAAGGAAGGAAGGAAGGAAGGAAGGAAGGTCATGACTGGAAACAAAATGGACAGCCATTTGTCTGGCATAGGGTCTCTTGCTTGAGCAGGAGGTTGGACTAGAAGACCTTCAAGGTCCCTTTCTAACCTTACTATTCTGTTCTGCTGTTTAGAATAAAGACTGTGTGGTGTTTAGATTTCTCTGAGATAAGTTAGACTGTCATAGGAGACGCAGAGGATCTGTGGCATATAAAGCACCTGGCAATAAAGGTTGGGGAGTTAGTTAGGTCCAGTTGCTGCTCTGTATCTGCTACACGCCGTTTCATGAGTGCTTTGGTTTGATCACATCCCATGCTCAGTAGAAGACCTGGAGAGAAGTCCAAGGAGGTGGTCTCAGTCAAGGACCTTCTGTTGTTGAGGGCAGATGTAGAAAAACAGCTTGCCAGTCTCGCCCAGTAGCTGAATCAAACCAATTCTCTTAAACACATATGAGTTTGGATCTTGCAACTCTGCTTATCCCTTGGGCTAGATATGTCCACTTCATAAAAACTGTAGATCTAGCACGAGGAGGAGAACAAAAGGCAAACAAAAATTATAACCATGCAGCAGTGCAAATACATCATCTGCCAGGGGGAAAAAAATATCCCATATATTTTTTTAAAATTCCATTTATGTCTCCGCATCGGGATGTGAGCCTGAGTTGGCTTGCGCAGCTACTAAATTTCAGCAAGTTTGTATTTATTTTTAACCAGCACAAGCCAATCAGACTAAGGAAAAACATCATCTGACTTGTCAGCTTTGCTTGAATTGACTAATTGCTTCCCATCAACTCAATTTGTGGTTCAACTCTTCTTCAAAGTACGGATGAAATAGCGCAAGACTTTCTGGGTCTAGTTATCTGCAAAGCTGAAAGAGGCAAAGTTAAATCTGATAGACAACACCCTATAAAATCTTGCTTCATCTTTATCAAGAAATGGATGTGAACACCAATCTATTGCTTTTCTTACTGCATATTAAGCAGCAAACATGGAAGCATTTTTTTATTTTTAAAAAAAAGAGGGTTGATAAGATTACTTCTGGGTGAAATTGACTTCATTGTCCTGGTGTTTTATTGACAGGAGACTGCTATGAATTCTTCAAGGTTGTGGTGGCAAATAGAAAGTATCTAATCATAAATTACATTCCTTTTACCTCACATTAAGCAACCTCGCAGTAATATAAGAGCTTTTAATATTCTTGGGATTCCATTTTATCTGTTAACCAGATCCTTCCTCAGATACTTCAACATTTGAATTGTAACAGGGACAAATATTTCAGAGGCAGGTGTTAAGCTGTTATTAAACTACGGTGGAAAATGGCGCTGTAAGCATATTTTGAGAAGTCAAAAAGTCAATTAAAAAAAAATACGATAAGCCCGCAATAACTGGTACTGTGGAGTTTTAAAATTCATCCCACATGTGCAAGAACGGTTTTTACTATCTTGGATGTATGGAGGCTAGTGAAATGCACGGGCAATATCTGCAGGGCTGCTCTTTAAGGGTGAAATTGAAATCCACATAATTGTGGGGAAAAAAAGAGGGAGATCAGATCTTCAGACACACCTTATAGCCTGTTTGTTGGAGATTGTAGCCATAATCCAATGTTAGGGGCAAGCAAGACCTTGTGTTGTTCCTCCTCTATCTCTCAATATATTCTCCAATAATACATAGTGATTGAATTATAAATCCACAGCTGGACCAATCAAGGCGTCCCCAAAGAGCATGCAAATGTTTGAATTCTCAAGAATGCCATCCATCAATTTTGGGAGGAATCTAGGCAAAAGAGACATTTAACCCAGGCTCCAATAAAGGAGAATATTTATAGCTCAGGGTTGAAATGAGGGGTCCTTGGTGCTGTGTGAGCTTGCTTGTATTCTTACAGACGTTTCATTACCAAACTAGGTAACATCATCAGTGCGGGTGATGTTACCTAGTTTGGATAGTGAAACGTCTGCAAGAAAACAAGCAGCAAGGACCCCTTAACCCAGGCTAAAAAAGCAACAATAGCAACAGTAGCAACAACAACAAAAGACTGAAGGAATGTAAAACGCAGGGAAATTAATAGCATTGTGCATCTGCCAAACAGAAAGCCCTGTTTAAATAGCATTACACCCGTGGCTATTTAATAACTTAATAGCTAACAAATGCATCCTGCCTGAGTTTTTTTTTTGGGGGGGGGGTTGTATTTATTTATTTGTTGTATTATATTTATTAAATTTATATGCTACCCATCTCACCAATGAGGTGACTAATAGAGGGGTTGATCCACTCAGAACTGAATCCTGATGTCCCTGTGTTTAGATCAACACTTTTTGAAAGTTATTGCCAATTTGTTATATTTTATGTATTGAATTTATAAGCCACTCGTCTAGAACTAAGGAGAATTTTCCTGGCAGTGAAAACAATTAAGTAGTGAAATGGCTTGCCTTCAGAAGCTGTGGGTGCTCCACCACTGGAGGTTTTTAAGAAGAGACCGGACGGCCATTTGTCTGAAACAGAATGAGCAGGGGGTTGGACTAGAAGACCTCCAAGGTCCCTTCCAACTGTGTTGTTCTGTTAATCATCAATAAGGCAACTAATAGATGATCCACTCAGAACTGAATTCTGATATCCCTGTACTTAGATCAACAGCTTTTGAAAATCCAAGAAAAGTAAATTGTTAAAAGTAGCATTGTGATACCAATATTCACAGGAAAAAAAATCAGTTCCATCTGAATGAGCACCGTGTATTTAAAAGCCCATAGCATGCATTCACAAATATAAGCAAAATGGCAGAATGACTTCACTATGTACTTCTGGCGGATGTTTCAAAGCTGTTGAAATTCACGGCTGTCATTTCCTTCTTGATAACGCCAAGATAATTTTGCTACTCCCAGTTTTAAAATATTATATTGAATTGCTACTGTATATTCCTCCCTGGCAGTAGGCTTCATTCTTAAGGTTTTCTATGGGAGAAAGTACAAATAAATGAAGTTTTCTCTGAGGCAAATAAAAAGCAAAATCTGTGGCTTTCACCAGCATAAAAAAAAGACTGTGTGATTTTTTTTATTGTTGTCCCTTTTCCTTCTCTCTCTCTCTCTCTCTCCCTCCCTCCCTCTCTCTCTCTCTCTTTCTCTCTCATTCAGTAAATGGAATCACCTTTGTAGTGAGTTTCATGAACCACTGGGTAATCAAAATTATTATGCCACCACCTGTTGTCCATTAATTATTCTGAGAAGATACTCATAAATCATAACCCCGGACAATAAATCAAACTGTCAGGGGCCAGATCAGAGGTTACGCATGGAAAGTTATAGGTCACCCAGAGAGTGTGAAAGATCAAGAGTTGGGTGCATCACTCATTGTCAAGTAATGTTGAGAGATGTGTCAAGAGAACAAAAGAAAAACTGAAGTACAGAAGAATTCGGACTGGAGGACAACTCCAGATTCATGCATTAAAAGGAATCAAATTGACATGTCATTGCACTGATGCCTCTGACGCTGTCAAGAGGGTTCAGCGGTGCCCTGTTTCCAAAGCTTTTTTTTTTGTCGCATCTGATCTCTGTCTTCATTCAAGATCCCTTTTGATTTTTTTCCCCCTCCCAAGAAAGGTGTTGTTCGTTTTCCCTCTATTTCAGAACAAAGATGAGTTTCATTTTCTAGAGATCTCCAGCGTGGTGCCACCAAAAGAATGGGTCAACGTACAACTGCAATAGTCGCAACTTCAAGTTGCTAAAATTTAACAAATTATATTTAAGTAAAATAACTAAAAGGAGAAATTTCATGGGAACAATTGATAGACGGAACAACTTGCCTCCCAGAGTTGTGTGTGCTACATCACTGGAGGTTTTCAACAACAACAACAAAAAGATTGGACAACCCTTTGTCCTGGATGGTATAAAATCTCCTGCCATGGGCAGGAGGGGTGGACTAGAAGACCTCCAAGGTCCTCTCCAGCCCTATGATTCTATTCTACAATAGGTTAGAAGCATGTAATATTGATAAGAATAAAAATGATCAAAAAAGAAAAGTGAGGAGTGGGTTGGAGACATTATTAATAACTTATTGTTGTTATATGGAACACTTCGCTGCACCAAATGGCTGTAATCTGACCAAATATTGTTTTTTGTAAAAATTCTTGGGTTCCTCCACAACAAGAATCTATACTTGACTTGAAAAAATTGCTCCTAGCTAGATATTGTGGCATTTCTGATCCCCAAACCTTTCTTTCAATAGCTAATACTCTTTTTGCTTCCTCCCATCTATTGCTGCTGAGTGACAAACAGTACTAGATTTATCCAGCTTTCCCATTTCCTGGTATTTTAAAACTTCACCTCCTCTAGTTTTGGAGAATTTTAGGAACGACAATGCCAACACACATCTAGTACTGCAAACATTTAATCTGCCTCCCGTGTATATCTTCCCTTCTCCTTCTCCTTCCTCTCCTTCTCTTTCTCTTCCTCATTTTCTTTCATAACGCAATTTGTTATCACAATTAATTCATGCAATAATACCTTCCAAATATGGATATACATGTATGGTGTGAGTTTGCCTTCTCTGCAATGCATATGCTTTAACAATGACAGTTTAGGCATAAAGAATCAGGACTATTGGTAACGTTGCAGCATAAAAGGTTTATTCAAGCCTGTGCACAAGAATTTGTTCAACCAATGTTCACCACTGAATTGGTGCCAGGTAAGGGTCAATGGAATTCAGGAGG
>NW_015387183.1:56026-140687 GCF_001527695.2 Protobothrops mucrosquamatus
GTTGCAATGCATTGAATGCTGGGGGTGGAGGTGGAATGCAAAGTTGGCTTACTTTTGAAGATAGTAGCTCGTCTCTTAGTTACAAGGTCCTAGAAAGGCTGAGATGTATATAAGTAGTTATTGTTCCTTATGATGCACACCTGGCTAGCTGCACATCTGTCTCAGCTGGAAGCTAAAGGTAAAATTATTTAGCTCTACATAATCCAAATAGCCTCTTGCTTTCAAATCAGCAGGCTGGGGGGGAGGGGGGCGCTCCATCTGTCATTTGCCAACAACAAATTAGATATGGGGGTTAAGCTGCTTCATTCCATCAGCAGGGTGAGTGAACAAAGTTTCCACAACATTATATCATATCGGCAATAAGAACCTGTAAGTTGCAGCGTCTCTGCACAGTGTGATGCGATCTTAATCACGCAGAGGAGTTGGTATTTTACAATGAGCAATGAGCTTCATTTATATTCTGTGCTCAGATCTTTTATTTAAGACCCACAACGTGGTTTAGTACGAGGAGGAGGTTACACTGCGGATTGGAAGCAAAAGGTAGATCAATGTCCTATAGCGGGGAGAAAAATTAGCTTACCGGCGTGAGGCACTCAGATCAAAATTACATGCATTCACATACATTCACACACAGAGACACAGACACGTTCCCAGTGTACAAAGAATGGCTCTTTCCCCCAAAAGGCATTTTGTCTTTTGTGTATTTAAAAACTGAGTAGTCTAGTCTAGTGAAAAGAAGAACTAGGGGTGACATGATAGCAGTGTTCCAATATTTGAGGGGCTGCCACAAAGAAGAGGGGAATAATCTATTCTCCAAAGTACCTGAAGGCAGGACAAGAAGCAATGGATGGAAACTAATCAAGGAGAGAAGCAACCTAAAACTAAGGAGAAATTACCAATGAAGGAGAAAGGAACTAAGAACCAAGGAGAAATTTCCTGACAGTTTGAATAATTAAGCAGTGGAACAACTGCCTTCTACAAGTTGTGGGTGCTCCCCCATTGGACGTTTTCATGAAGAGACTGGACAGCCATTTGTCTGAAATAGCTTTCCTGCCTCAGCAGGCTGCTGAACTAAAAGACCTCCAAGATCCCTTCCAATTCTATCGTTCTTACCAAGAAGAGACCCAACTTAGAACTAAGGAGAACTTTCCTGACAGTGAGAACAATTAATCAGTGGAATGGTTTGCCTCCAGAGGCTGTGGGTGCGCCATCACTGGAGGCTCTTAAGAAGAGACTGGACAGCCACTTAAATGTCAGAATCGAGCTGGAAGGGAATTTGGAGATCTTCTAGTCCAACTCCCTGCTCAAGCAGAAGGCCCTATATCATTTCAGACAAGTTTCTTCTTAAAAAGCTCCAGTGATGAAGCATCCACAACTTCTGAAGGCAAGCTGTTCCACTAGTTAATTGTTCTCACTGTCAGGAAGTTTCTCTTTAATTCCAGGTTGCTTCTCTCCTTGATTAGTTTCCATCCGTTGCTTCTTGTCTTGCCTTCTGGTGCTTTGGAGAAGACGTTGACCCCCTCTTCTTTGTGGCAGCCCCTCAAATACTGGAATACTGCTATCATGTCACCCCTGTTTCTTTTTTTCTTTAGACTAGCCAAACCCAAGTCCTGCAGCCGTTCTTTGTATGTTTTAGTCTCCAGGCCTTTAATCGTCTTAATTGCTCTTCTCTGCACTTTTTCCAAGGTCTCAACAACTTTTTTCTAATGTGTCTGGAATGGTATAGATTCTCTTGCTTGAGAAGGAGGTTGGAGTAGAAGACCTCCAAGGTTCTTTCCAACTCTCGTTATTCTGTTAGCTGTATTGTGTGTTTTTGTATCAACGCCTATTTGATAGTTGTCTAATAAGTGTCTTCTCACACATGGCCAAAGTCCTGTAAGAACAATTTGCATTCAGCTCCAAGTGAAATCCAGCTGTATTGTTCTGGAGAGTAGTGAAGGGGTGGAGAGTAGTGAAGGGGTGGAGAGGGCTGAGTTAAAAGTGTGAAAATATATAGAGGTCTTACAGATGACATTGCTTGCCAGCCCTGAACACAGATACACGTGGAAGCATTGTTTTGACTCTTAATGGAGGCGCGGATGCACACACATCCATATATGCTCCTTCTAATCTATTAATAGAAGAGAATTCAGAGTTTGATTGGACTGGAATAATTAGCCACTCTTGAAAGAGAATCAAAGAGGACTGAGTTTGCCTTTATTTTTCTTTGAATGTGGTGGAGCTGAGAGGTTTTGTGCTTTCAAAAAGGAAATTGTTCCCTTCTCGTCTCTCTCTCTTTCTCATAGAGGTTTGTGATGGGCTTGTCGTGGGGAAAAAAAAGTCCCTCTTGTGCTTTTTCCTCCCTTAATGGCACCAAGCTAAATGAGATTACTTTGTCCCCCAGTTCAGTAAAATGTTATTTTTGTGATTACCTGCATTCAGTAGCACTCATCACCGAACAGTCAACTTAAAGATTATTTGATCATCAAAATAGGATTATCAAATCCAACTTTAAAATATGCAATTATATAATGTGGCCCTCTTGAATGATAGATTTAAATTACACTGGAGAGATACCGAGCCAATTTCTTCCTGAAAATTCACAGATAAGAAAAGATCTACTTTTCTCCTAGAGAATGCCATCTTATAGCAAGCTGTTTATTATTGAAAAATTCAACAAAGAACAAACCACATTTACCATTTTTTCCAATGTGGAAAGAGAAGAAATAGGCTGAATTTGAGCTACCTTTGTTAGAGGTATAAATAGGGCCCATAAATTGGATAGATAATGATGTCATTTTTATGGGGTTGTCAAACAATCAGACTGAGTTACATAGGTCCCCTGTTCAGGGTGATGGGTACCAATTACAGTCAGTCTGTACTCCTAAACCACAATGTATAGCTTGAGGCTCCCAGAAACTCAGTACCCATCAAAGCTTTGTGTGGGCTTCCTAGAGCACTTCTGCAACGATGAAGCACATGGAAGATAATTATATCGATTGTATTTAAGTGATTTAATTTAATTAAATTCAAACATGATGTCTATCCTGGCTCCACCTTGAAATGGAGTCACTCCAGGATGGACAAAATGTCATCCTTGTATCCATTTCCACTTCGACAGAACTGGTAGCTAATTTTTTGTTGCCCAGGCCCAGAATGGACTTCCGGAAGTGGCATCCACACAGAGAACTGTTTGTTCACATATTTGAATCCCACCATTGGTTGAGTGGTCAGGGACTTTTTGATAAAGTTGCATGGATATTCAACTAGTGTTTCTCAACCATCATCAGTTAATCAAAAGGCACCTTACACCTTCCATTTAGCATCATTTCTGCTTGATAAAACATTCACCCAGTCCAGCAACTTGTGATTACATTTGCCTATCTAAGTAGTAACCCACTCATCCTCTTTCAATGTTTCATAGTGAAGGAGAGGTCAAGCCTGCCTACCAACCAGGCCAATTTTTACACTGATTTTTAAAACATCGTGCTTGGCGTTCATGGCAACCATCTAATCTTGCAATGCTATAAATATGATTGCAGAGGTGGTAAAGAACTAGGATGGGATCAGTTTAAATAGACCTCTTCTTTGCTATGATGCAAGAAGTATTAATATACCACTAATGAGAAAGTTCTGTTGCTCTCTAATAAAAACACAATCTCTATTCAAGGGCCTTTAGCTATACCATCAAGCTGGGTCCCAAATTTCTGGTGATTCCACGAACAAATATTCTCCATCTTGATCTGCATGCAATGATCATCCATATCTCTCTGACATCCCATCCATATCCACTGTCATTCTCTTCTTTTTTCTCCCTCCATTTGCTTAATGACAAAAGCCCTGGAAAGCTAATTTGTTGCACGTTCAGCTGCTTGATCTATGGAGTGTGTGAATCAACATCTAGGCAACACTTTCCAACTCTACCACTCTTGATTTGGATGGGATCAAATAACCAAATAATAAGGCAAGCATTCATATTTTTCAAATCCCTTTAAGTTTAAGTTCCTTTCAACAGCATGCGATACCTGAGGATCAGATGCTCAGGGTCCTCCCTTTTGAAAAGTTCCCTAAACAAGAACCTCAGTCGGAGAAAATGTACGCTTTGAGCATGTTGAAACTATCCATATTAAGTCACTTTAGCACTTTGATTAAAGAGCTTAATCAATCACCATCCCAAGCTGCTTATTAATCACTTTATCAAGCGGTTGATGCATTGCTAGTTTTAATAGAATCCATTTATTTTGATTTCTACCTACTTCATCTTTCTAAAGAGGCTTCAGAATCAGCTGTGATAAAAGAGAGAGGAAGAACGCATCTTAACACCAGGAAGAAAACCTGGGCCTCCCTCTCCCACGTTCCATTATCAAGGCTCCACAACGACTTGGCCAATTTATTAAGGGTTAAAAAAAATAAAAGCTTTCCTTGGAGGCAGCCCTTTGGTGAGCATCACAGTTTAGTTTAGATAAACAGGGGCCATTCGTTTGCTTTCACACCTGACACCTTCATGATATACGATCCTAATAAGATTAATCTTTTCTTTTTCCTTTTAGAAAAGTCTTGCTTGTATCTCATCACCGGTGGGTGAAGTCCCCTTTGAGTAAAGATGGGTAGTGGGGGAAAGGAGAATAGATCCCCACTGTTCAGGTAGAATATCTCTCTCCCTAAATGTGGATGTGCTAGAATGCAATTGGCTTTGGCAACTAGGGTAAAATGGAGTTAGATAATCTGTAGTTCAGTTTCCTGGGTTAACCCAGCTGCGCTCTGCCATCAGGCCCTCAATGTGTTTATTTGTTTGGGCATAGCACACACTATGTGAACAGAGCAACTGGCCATTTGTTATCCTGGATTTAGACTGCCTGTAATATTATCCCCCCCCCCCACCTCACTGAGAATAGAATTTTTTTTTTTAATTTTATTTATTCCTTTTTCACTATACAACAAAAATAAAAATAAAAATACATTTTTTCCTTAACAGTACTGTGTTATACATCTCATATATATTATTTGCAATTATTTACATTAGTAATCATATCTTTTTGTTTCTCTGTTCTAGCCAATCATAACATCTGTTCCATATCTCGTAGAATTCTGTGGCCTCCTTGTCTTTTAGTTCTAGCGTACGTTTGTTCATTTCCGCGCATTCTAGTATTTTATATATAATCATATCATTTGTAGGTATGTTTTCACCTTTCCAACACTGGGCATATACTATGCGGGCTGCTGTTAATATATGTACAATGATGTATAGGAGTTGTTTTTCCATCTTTAAATTTATTATATCCAAAAGAAATAGTTCAGGTTTGAGTTCAATTTGCACCTTTGTTATCTCCTGTATCCAGTTCCTTATCCGTTCCCAATATATTTTTGCTTTAGGGCACAGCCACCACATATGATAGAATGTTCCTTCCTTGTTTTTGCATTTCCAGCATTCCGGATTCATATTTTTGTACATTTTAGCCAATCTCGCCGGTGTTAAATGCCACCTATAGAACATTTTATATTGATTTTCCCTATATGCAGTTGACAATGTCAGTTTACAATTTCTGTTCCATAATCTTTCCCATTCTTCCAGTTTTATATTTCGGCCCACATTTCGTGCCCATGCTATCATTGGCCCTTTCACTATTTCTTCCTCCAAATCTACCTCTAATAGATATTTATTTACAACATCTTTCTTTATAGTGTAGTGACCACAACTGGATGCAGTATTCCAAGTGTGGTCTTACCAAGGACTTATAAAGCACTACTCACACTTCACATGATCTTGAAACTATCCCTCTGTTGATGCAGCCTAGGACTTCGTTGGCTTTTCTGGCAACTGCAGCACAGTCTGCTTGCCAACTCCAGAAAGAAAACCCTCCACCTTTAGAATAAGTGAAAGGTAAAGCAGATCAAAGAAGAGCGTACATGTTTTGTACGTGTATATTTTTACCCTTTTCAAGCATAGAACTCTGTGTGTATTGGGGGGGGGTGCTATAAGGGGAAAAATCAATATGCTGGAAGAAAAGGTCAAAGCTGGGAAAGTGGCATGAATCAGTCCATCATAACGGACATTGTTTGCCTGGTTTGATGTTTCTTTCACCCTTGGTGTGAACTTCCAAGCAGACAGCTGCCTTCTCTGCCATGGCTGGCCCTACAACAAATGGGTCTTCTTTCTCAAGATTCCTCCATTGACATTTTTGCATCTGGGTTGCCTTTGCTGACTGCCAGCCGAGTTGGGAATCTCCAAGCTGGGGGAAAAAAAATCCCTTGGCAAGATGACCGGAGGCCACCCACTCTGATGAAAAATCCTCCATTTACTTCTCAAGTGGGACAGATAAATGCTATTGTGCCCCCTGAAAAGAGCTGCAAACACCTTCTCTTTCAGCCCTCCGCATTTGCTATCAGTCCACCCCAGAGTTTCACCCCCACCCCTCCTCTCTCCGGCTTCATTGCTTGGGTGTAGCTTTAAAGTATCCCCTACGCCCTTTTGAGTCTCCCAACACATTTACCCATAAGTAACAATTGAGACCCTCTTATACCATTCAGGCCTTCCTTCTCTCCTGGCCTCATTTTGCCTGCATCTCTCTTGATCTGCCATTGTGCCCAAAGGCTGTTTGCACCACCCCGGTCCTCCCACAGAAGGATTCGGGGTGGGGAGGAAGGCAGTGGTGTAAAGTGGAGAGAGGGAGAGAGGGAGAGAGAGAGAGAGAGAGAGAGAGAGAGAGAGAGAGAGAGAGAGAGAGAGAGAGAGAGAGAGAGAGAGAGAGAGAGAGAGAGAGAGGGAGGGAGGGAGAGAAGAAAAGCAGGGATAGAAAAAGGCACACAGTATTAAGATGCTGAGCAGCAAATTGCTCTGGAGTGTCCTGCCTCCCTCCCTGCCTCCCTCTTTTTCCCCTTTTTCTTCTTCAGAAGAACAAGCGAAGCTCTGAAAGGAACTATACATTTTGCTTAGTGCTCTTGAAACCAAGCATTTCACACCTGAAGCTTTTCTCTGGCTGGCCCAGAAAACACCCCTTCGAAGCGTTTAATTGCCAATCGCTTCAGAGCAGTGTTGCTAAAGGAGGAGAAGGAAGGAAAAGAAAAGAAAAAAGACAGACAGACAGACAGAAAGAAGCCCATTATGCCAGGCCACTCTACGGTGGAGAACCAAACCAAACGTGGGAAAGGATCTCCTTCTTCCCTCATGGCCAATGGAGCATTTCAAAAAAAGGAAAGAGGGGAAAAAAACACGAGGAGAGTAAAGAAAATGCAGATAACTGACTGGCTTGTTATTACAGAGCTGACATTACTCTTCAAATCCAGTTTTGTGGGTTGTTTTTCTTTTCTTTTCTTTTTGAACAGAAATGTATACATTTTCCCTAATGCTCTTTCCCTAGCGCATCCACGGAGACCAAGGAAGAATCAGCAAGATAGCTGAGAGGTATCAGAGGCATAGAGAGGAGAAATGGCCACACCAAAACTTGGCCAGGCTTGGAATCTGATCATTATTTCATCTGAAGCATGATGGAAATGATACCTTCAGGGATTAAAAAGGGGTGGAGATTTTGGGTGACTTTTGAAGCCCAGACATATGTCCGGTCAATCCAACTAAGGCCTTCGTATCACTTTTCATGTCACACCAATCTGCTGTTTCAAATTTCTTGTTTTCCTGGTTTAGCAGCACTAGTTAAGGTAAACTTTGTTTTTAAAAAACTCAACTACTTCTTTTGGGCTGAAGCAGTAGTCCTAGTCATAATCGTCCCCAACTTTAGAAACGGCCCCTTTAAGAACTACACAGCTGATGCTAATGGGCGGACCTATGACCTGATCTAGAGTCAAAGCGTAGAGGCAGCCAGCCACATAAAAACAGACTCCCGGATCCAGCATTTTATACCCTGATGATGTCGGTAGTGTGGCCGACGAAAGCTTGGTTTTGTAGATTAAACATTTGTGTTTATGATTTTATCCTGGTGATCACCTTATTTTATTTCACATTATATATAATATATTTATATATAATTTATATGGCAGCCCAGCTCAGAGTTACTGTGGGTAACATAGAAAAAGTCAACTACAAATACACTCTTCCCCACCTCTAAAAAACTGTGTAATGTGGCAACCAGCCTAAAATATACTGCAATTCAACAATCAGACTTCATATATTTGGAGGCAAAGGCTTGGGGAAAGAACCAGATCTTGACTGCCTTTCTAAAGAGCTGCAGGATTAGGGCAAGTTGTATATCAAGGGACAGATTGTTCTACAAAACAGAAGTTGCCACAGCCTGCTTGCTGGATTACCGGCCTCCACGTCCTTCCTAGGAGCAAAGAATGTTCTATGAAAATCAAGCTTATACCATCTCTGTTGTGTCTGTTGGAGGAAACTTCACCTTTTCCCAAATTTGACCTGTACTTCTAAAATCCTGGAGGTCACCCCAAGCCTTGGTATCTCTCTTACTTGTTCCATTGTGGTTCCATCTTGGAGCTGTTGTTCAGTCATTCAGCCCCTTCTGAATTTTCATGGCCCAAGGGGGAAATCCTTAATCAGGTTTGCTCCTCAAGAGCCACTTCTTTAAGTCCATGCAAGCTTCAGCTTCTATAAGCTGTTAGAAGGAGCTTAGTGATAGCATACATGGAAAGCTGTTTCATATGGGATAGCAATCTGTCTGGTATTTACACTGAAGACTAAAAATTTATTAGAGCAAACATTTAGGTGGCTGGATCTCTATCCAGCAGATAAATGAAATGTTACCCTTAGTTGGCAGAGGATGCATCCTTTGGTATAGAATCAGAGGGGACGTTGATTTGACTTCAACCGATGAACACGTGGATTCTTCTGGAATTTGATAATATATGAAACATGACATGTAATAGGATTGAGGCTCCAACAGCCTTTGAGCGCAGATAGTTTATGCAATTTCATATTGCCAAACACAGGCAGAAACAGTCAGGCAAGATCAACCAGTCACAGCGCTCGATTTGAAAAATCCAGGCCCTCTCACGGTCTAAATGCAAATTCAAGATGCCATGTTGAAATTAGCTTCCAGATGGGCAGCCCTCTTAGTCTCTTGCAGCATGAATAACAAAGGTTCCTGAGGTATCGTACTGATGAGCAAATTGATCCTGGCACAAACATTCGCAGTACAGCATTTGCAGCTCTCTGCCAAAACCACAGAAAGTTACGCATTTTTAGGGTACCGGTGGGCAATGTGACATGCGCCTGAATAGTTGTTTAGTAATATTAAAAACAACCCAATTCATTGTAATACATTCAAGGCCGCCTTGTAGGGCTTGGATGAAAGATGTTATGAAAATACAAAAAAAAAGGTTTAATTGGATGTAAAGGGTTAAAAGTGCTTTGCCATTTTAAATCCTTTATCCAGCAGTGGGACTCAAATATGGGAACAACCGGTTCTCTGTGTGTGGATGCCGCTTCCGGAAGTCCATTCTGGGCCTGGGCAACAAAAAATTAGCTACCGGTTCTGCCGAAGTGGTGCGAACTGGCTGAATCCCACCACTGCCTTTATCTATTTGTGATATTCTATTACCTTTCTTCCTATTCATCAAATATTGCAGCTGTTATTCTTAGCCAACTGTTGCCAGTTCTTAACGGCAAAGATTAATAATAGAAGATAACTCACTTTGCATCTTCAATTTCATTAAAAGGTTCTGACTTCCCAGGATGGAAATATGATGGTAGTGTTTACTAAATTTCATGATTAGAGTTAATTTCATTTCTTTTTGCTGTAATGATCCCTTGAATTTAGGCACTGACTTTTGGATCAGTGTTTAATATACGAACAAATTAAACATAACATGCTATTGTTTACTTACACAAAATAGACATTTCTTCTTCTTCTTCTTCTTCTTCTTCTTCTTCTTCTTCTTCTTCTTCTTCTTCTTCTTCTTCTTCTTCTTCTTCTTCTTCTTCTTCTTCTTCTTCTTCTTCTTCTTCTTCTTCTTCTTCTTCTTCTCCTCTCCTCTTTTCAATGTGTTAACTATGTGTTTTTCCACGATCCTCTATTTTATTCCATTTCTCATTTTCTCCATTATGTCTCTCCCTTGTTTTTCTCCCACATCAACAGATATTAATTATATAGTCATTGTAACTCAGCACTTGAAAAGAAAATAATCATGCATCTTTTATTCAGCGGATAGCTTCCATAACTCTTTGAATTATTGGATTATTTTAATTATTATCCATCTGCATTGCTTTAAAAAGTTGCTTGTCCTAAGTCTTGAACAGTTAAAACAGTGGCATCCAGTGGATATTTCAGTCTCCAAAGCAAGTGATCAAAAGCTGAGAAATAAGGACAAAAAAATATCTACATTTCTGTAATTTTCAAGAAACAGTGCTGATAAGATCCTGAAGTGTTTTCTCTGCTTTACTTCTGTTTAGAATAAAATACCTGGAAAAGAAACTATTAAGTTATCCCTTCCTCACACTTCATCCCTCCTCCCCACCAATCCTCTGTGTTTGTATCTGACTTTGAAATACTTCATATCTAAAGTTCATCTTTGATTGAAAAGAAGTACTTTTCAAATATTCAGCAGCTACAAACAAGGTTTCTCCATTCTGGTATCTACTAGCAAATCACTCTCTAACTGATCTGATTTTGAGAAAGCCCTTGAAAAGCATTTGTAAAAATATGGGATGCTAATGTTAGGTTTAATAATGGTTACTGTCAGACAGATGTATGGTGTGCATTGGGGTCAATAAGACCGCCTTCAACCTGGTACCCTCCATTAGGTTTAGAGGGGCTGAAAATTGTGGGAACTGCAGTCAGATGTTGTAAGATCTATGGTAAGATGGGCAGCCAATAAATTTGATAAATAAAAATAAAATAAGTGAAAAACTCACAATTTATCATAGCAAGGTGCCATGATAGCAAAGGTGGTGTAGATCGATCACATCTTGGTTAAAATAATTATTCTTTGCTCCAGGAATAGAGAATGTCTGTTAATGATAAAATATGGAACTCTTTCTACTACCTTCTCCATTGGTATTTTATGATTATATCACTTTGTTATTTGTATGTATACTGAGACCTTATGCATCAGAGACAAATTCCTCATGTGTCCAACCACACTTGGCCAGTAAGGCTATTCTATTCTATTCTATTCTATTCTATTCTATTCTATTCTATTCTATTCTATTCTACTCTATTCTACTCTACTCTACTCTACTCTACTCTACTCTACTCTACTCTACTCTACTCTACTCTATTCCTTCGAGAAATCAGCTATTTATTTTGCCTCCACTTTGACAGGGAATTTAAAAGAGCCATTTAGAAAGTCCTTTAATTTTGTTATCATTTATTATGGAACAGTGGTACAAATATAATCTAACTTGGGTTAGTGCAGCAAACATCCTCTGAACTTTAAGTTCAGCGCCAGGGTAGACCAACACAGGACAAAAGTAGTCAGGAGAAGAAGAAAAAAAAGAAACTTCAGTAATATGCTACTGAGACATCCAGAGTGGCTTGGAATAGTGAGATGGGCGGCATATAAATTTAATAAATAAATAATTGGAGGGTCAACTATTATTCCTGCCAACAAAAGTGCCTGTTGCTTCATCTGTAAAGCTTTTGTGAATACAAGAAGCGATATGAGAAGAAAAATATGGACTCCAACTCAGTGCCATGGGCAAGAGTCTTTCTTTTGTTTGAATTCTAGATATTAAAACATACTTAAGTTTACTACTAAAAAAAAAAAGAAGGTAAATATATCTTTTTTTTTTGGTTCGTTGTTGTCCAATTAAAACTCATTCCAAGACCTGATTGTGCCAATGTACTCTTTTTTATATATATGAAAGACACGTATTCCCCAAAGCACACCTTTCCAAGGGAAAAATAATTGAAAAAGGAGCAGAAAAGTTTGGAAACATTCCAGTTAGCAACTTGTAACTTTAAAATAGTTCATTGAGTTTTCCAGCATTTGTTTTGTTCCTTCTTTCTCTCTCTCTCTCTCTCTCTCTCTTTTTTTTTTTTAAGGAATAATCTGCTTACATCCTTAAGACTCCAGGTAAGCTGAGGGACACAATTTACCAGATGCTGCGACCCCCCCTCTGTTTTTTTTTCTCCTTTCCTTTCAAAAAGCCAGCCACCAGGAACATTGAAAAAGAGGGTGTGTGTGTGTGTGTGTCATTGTCACTTATTGGCAATAAAACTTTTTTTTTTGCAACGCCCCACAAATGAAGCACGAATACCTTTCAGTGGTAGTACAGGACTGCGTGTTCAACTGCTCCCACGTTGGCCTATTTTTGCCTTTGTTACTTGCTAATAATGCACTCATGTGTAAGCTAATAATGTGAACAGAGGGAAAATGAAGAGACCTTTTTTAAAAAAAAAAAAAAGACAAAAAGAGAAAGGAGAATGAATTAGGGCAATTGAGGTCGTTCTCTTTCATTTTTGCTGGAAGGATAGTTGCCCCGGTTTTTACCTTATCGCTTATTACATAATTTATGATAAAATGAGATGTGAATCCCGTCTTATTGTTGGACTCATCCCTATTGAGTACGCATATATAGAATTCATTTCAAATTTAAACACTATCTTAATTATAAATTGAATAAAATGGACAGCCTATCAGGTTCCCTAAATTGCATTCTAACAAATAATTTCATTTTCCATTACTTTCCCACCAATGATATATGGGCATAACAATGTCTTCCCTAATTCTGTTCTGTTACCTTAATTGCGCTGGAGATTTTACATCATGACAAAATCCAATGACTCTTGCAGCTGCTGCTGGAACGTGTAATCCGAGCAGGAAATATGCATGGATTAAGTGGCGAAAAACCCACTGAAGAAACAGTTAAAGAAGCGAAGACAAAATCGTGATTAAATATGATGACAGATCCTTTAATAGAAAACTTAGGAATCTATTTTGCTTTTTTAATACACACACAAACATACACACACACACACATCAAAAAAAACCACTCAAGATATACAGTATATATATATATTTAATGCCCTTGGCAATATTGATTGCAATAAATGTTAACTTTCTATGTGTAGTTAACTGGGAAACCAATTAAAAGCCACATTTAAATCGAGCTGCTGTTTTGAAAGCCCCAGGATCAGTTAGAGAAGGAAGATATTTTCAAATGCATGTATTATTTTATTTCTGAAAAACTGTGTATTTGAAAAAAGTTTTCTGAGGAAATTTATTTTTTTAAAAAAAAGAATATATATATATATATATATATATATATATATATATATATATATATATATATATATATATATATATATATATATATATATATTTAATGGAACTTTATAAAGAATGTTATTTAGGAAGCATACATACAATGTAGGAATCATATATTATTCAAATAAAACAGGGGAAAATGAAATGAATGCTAAAATCCTTAAGCAGCAAGTTTCTGTTTATATGCTTTACTGCATCCCTCAATGATGAAGATCATGCGTGTAAAATTATATTAAATTTGCAAGGTCTTTTGCAGCTCACAGAGAATTTCTGTTACAGCAGAATGAGATTTTGGGATCTGTTGTGAAGAAGACATTCATCTCATTTTGCATATTGTATTACAGATCAAAAGCATTGGTATTGCCTATGATAAAAATGGGAGACTCAAAGAGGTTATGAACAGGTTATAGTGCTTATAATTTCAGGCAGATGTTTCACATTGGTTATTATGCTCAAGATAAAATTAGAAGTCTTTTTTAATGCTTCCCTTTTAGGAAGAATGTATACATTTTGATTCCCGAGTAGAAAAAAAAACTTTTAAAATGTTATATGAAATTAATATATTTCTGTAGTTATTCCTTAAATTGCAGTTATGTATTTTCTTTAAAAAAACAACAAGAATTAAGTGAAGCCTCTCTAATAGAACTTCACTAATCAAATAAGTTTGAAGAGAGGTAAAGGGACATTGGTAATAAACTTGAAGAGCATCTGCAAAAAGTTATTTTTAAATGACAATCTTGGAAAACCTTTTACATTTCCCCCTCCAGGCTTTTGAGGGTATTACTTTGCTAGAAAGCTTGTAGAAGCAGACTGATTGATTATTTATTTATTAAGATCTTCTCTCCCCCCCCCCCAAAAAAATGGATATGTTACTAACTTAATTATCCAAACGTGCTTTTCTTCTCTTCCGTTTGTAACCTGAATATGGAATTGCTCACAGGTTGATCAATTCAGATTTTCTAGAAGCAAACTTTTGTTATTTCAACATTTTTCCAGCGTCTACAATGAAAACTTTCCCCATTGTGTTTTGTTCTCTTAAAAAAAAAAAACAACCAGTCAATTCATCTTGCAGTGAACTATTAAAATTGTATTAATTCCCATGGTGGTTTTTTTTATAAAAAAAGGGGGAAAAAGACATAGAATTTCTTGAACCGCCCCCACCTTTAGGGAACTGTGTTTTCTATCCTGGTGATTCCATCTTTATCTATTCAATAGTTTGAGCTAATATGTTTTATACACCTCCTCCCCCCCTCAGCCCCAAAAGCTTATCAGTCAACAGGCAGCATTTCTGATTCATAGAATGTGATAATAAACTCATTCACAAGACTAACAAACATGCAGTTCCCAGTTATTTACGAGGCAAATTTGCTTGCAATGCCAGGCATCGGAACAGGGGGAGAACCAAGATGGTGTTGATTGATAAATTGACAGGTTAATTTACAAGTCGATAATAGGAGTTAGACCCAGAGGGAGAAATGCACTATCCATGATCTAGCTTGGTTTACAGTGCCATCTGTCTTGCGTTGGCAAATTTGCAGGCGGGACTCTTGAGTTCAGATCAACGATGCAAGCACGCACTTTCCCCCCTCGCAGCACAAAAGGCCCCCTCCTCAATTTACTGCAGTTTAATTTCTTCGTGCATTGACACAATTCACAAAGAAGACCTCCCAGCATCTGATGCCATAACGAGAGAATCGTGAAAGGGCCTTTGTCTCGTAAAATGAAAGACTAATGCTTTTAGCATTGGGGTTTTCTTTTCTCGTTCTCTCTTCCTTGTTTTTTTTCCTCCTTCTTCTTCATCTGGCTTGAAAGAAACCCAAAGGAAGATTCTTGTGGGTTTTTAACCGTAATGAATTGTGTGACACTCTGATCATGGCGGTAACCAACTACAAGAACTATCGTTTTTCCAAATTAATATTTATATGTGTTGGCACGGGAACACCCTACTTCTAAAATTAAATGTGCCTTAATCTCTTGCAATAGATGCTCTGAAAATTCCTGTTTCATTTATAGGATTGTAATGAACGGGTAACTTAGTTTTGAATCAACAGTATTTCTCACCAGGCGGAGGGAAGGCCCTTAAATTCCTGGTTTATGAAAGAAAAACCATCATCATAATAAAGCATTCTTCATCTTGTTTTCAAAAAAGGGCAAGCAGGAATCAAGTTTCTCAAACCATCCTGAAATTTGATGGACTTTAATATCAAAGAATATTTGCAGCCCAGAAACTTTGTAGGTGCTTTTGTTACTCAAAATTAAGGGGACATGTGTCTCCTGCAACACTGCAGGATTCCAATGATTTTATTTCAGAGTATTCATGTTTAAAACTAAATGTAAGATTTTTTCCCCCTCTTTACATGTGCATGATAACTGCAATGTATTTTTGCAGTTTTTGTTTTTGGGATAAAGGAAAGGGAGCAATGTTGTGAAAATGAACGATGTTTTTGACAGCTTTACTTTTAGTTTTTAAAAATAAAGTGCTGGTGCCTTTGTTCATATGTACTTTGAAACAAACAAACTGTGCCATTGCGTGAAGTGTGATCAAAACCTTTTAAAATTAGGGTTTCGGAATCTACACTCAGTGAGCTGATGTTGTTCATAAACACACACACACATTTATGTACGTACGTACATACATACATATATGAAGAGAGAGACGGATTGAGATTCAACATAAAATATTTTCAAGTAAGCATTTAAAGTTGAAATGAGAGATTACAGCTGGCAATCTTGTCAATTTTTTTGGTCAACATAAGTTTGTTGCATTGTTTCCCTGCTTTATTTTTAGTGAAACATCTTTACAATATAACCACTCCTTCAAAATCCCAACTTGCTAGGGATTCACCATCCTTAAATACATATGTGATTCTGTCTTAAATACAGGAAAGAGAGAGAGAGAGAGAGAGACAGACAGACAGACAGACAGACAGACAGACAGATGATAGATAGATAGATAGATAGATAGATAGATAGATAGATAGATAGATAGATAGATAGATAGATAGAGAAAGAAAGAGAGAGAGAGAGAGAGAGATAAATAGAGAGATAAATAGAGAGATACATAGAGATACATAGAGAGGTGATAGAGATAGATAAATATATAAATAGAGAGAGCAAGATAGAGACAGAGGGGGAGAGAGAGACACATACACATTTATATTTACAGCACATCCTAGCTTCAGCTTCCTTGGTGCACCCCGCAAAGAGCGATTTAAAAACTCATTGCAGCTGCTGTTCTCTGCCAGATTCAGAGCAAGGCCATTTTGAAGCTGCATCTGGCATCCCAAGCTAAATTTTGCTCTCTTCATCCAACCGAAGTTCATGCTGAAAGCTGGAAAGGAACGACCAGGAGTGTTCAAAGCCCTTCTCAGACCACAGGCTCCACTTTCTGGACAGCGCTGTCACCTTGGAGCCTCAGAACCCACCTCCTCTTCTGCAGTTTTGTCACAAGGGGGAAACCCTTGTGGGATCCTGAATCGCCAGAGAAGTCTGATCTTTTGCTTGCCCACTCCAGCCCTCACCCCACAGTGTCCCCTTCCACAACCTCTCTGCCGATCCCAGGCCTTCTGACATGCCCCCCCCCAGCTGTACAAACAGCACTTTCCCCCCAACTCATCCACCTCTGCTGCTTTAGCACTCATCACATCCCTCTTTTGATGGCATGCAACGGGATGCATTTCTGCAAATTCCCCTCTGGAGCAGAGGAAGATGTTTTTTAGAAGTGATTTAAAACAGAGGGGTGGGTGGTGGATAGGAGAGAGATAGGGGGGGGGGGGAAATCCACGATGGCTTCCCAAAGCTGTCTTTAAAAGGGGGTATGTTTGAAAAGTTGACCTTTAAAAAAAAAAGGTTAAATGTGCTTTTTTTCTCTCCCTCTCAAACCAGGACTAACCTTCTGAAACATAGGAATTTCTTAGCTCTGTGCATCTGATAGTTCGAGACATCAAATCAATCCCAGTTATTGTTTCAAGAAAATCTCTCTTTTTCTCCCAAGCCAGTCTTCATTTCTCTCATCTTGTGAAAAGGAAAAATGTCACTTTGTTGTTGTTGTTGTTGTTGCAAGCAGTCAGGGATTTCTTTTAATTTGAGTTTCCTTCTTGGCATAATTTGGATCAAGGCCAAGAGAAGATGAATGCCCAAACCTTTGTCCTTGCCGGGAACTCAACCCAAGAATGTGTCAGCAATGATAATGGGGGGAAAAATTCCTCTGAACATCTTCTCTCAGTCACATGTGAGTATTCCTTCTGTATTCTGGAATTTCAGACGCCCTAAACGGGGCTCCAAAGGAGGGAGGAATTCAAAGCTTTTCTGGAATTTTCAGTATTTCACATTTTTAATTAGCTAAAGGGACAGCAATTGTGTCCTTTTCTGCTTTGGTGATTTCATAACAGGCCATTCCCTGGTAGATTTGGTGTTCGTTGACTTCATTACCAGTTGGGTTGTTAATTGGAGAGATATCCTGTCCATGAAGTTCTGGAATTTACACTTAGAGTCAAAAGCCAAAGCAAGAGATTAGGAAACCAGAATTTGATACCTGATCATGAGCAATTTTGAAACTCCCAAAGATGCTTTTCAAAAAGGCAACTGGACTTTGTTTTTCTTTGAAGACTGAATTGAAGAAGCTTCTTGGATGAGATGCGAAATGTCTTCAAGGAAAAACAAAGTCCCAAAGCACCGTTGGGACAACCATGACCTGGATGACTGAGAAATTTTGAAATTCACAAGCACAGCAGAGAAGTCATGGAAAGGATTACTAATTCCCAATTCTCTGACCCCAAGATCTGTAATTCATAGCTATACCACCTCTGAATGATGTAGCCCAATCCAATAGGAAGACTATTAATAGAATATTATAATATGAAAGAATGGCTGGTTTTTTTTGTTTCCAGACAACCAAAGGGAGTAATACAATCACTTAACTACTAAAAGCCTCTTGATATCTTTCTAGTATATCAGACTAGATGTATTAGTGATAGACAGGGAGAAACAAAGAGGAAGAATCCTTGGTATTTTCTTCTCATTGTTACCCTTTGAGAAAAAGTTGACTTCCAATTTCATTTCTTTTTTTCTTTTTCTTCTTTCAAAGAATACAAATAAATAATGCTTGTATAGTTAAGAGGGGTTGTCTGATATCTAACATTAGTGGAATTTTCATGTTGTCCTCCTTTGGTATAAATACACACTTCATATGGGTTTCAATGCATGCATTCACCCTGAAGAAATGCTTCTGGACAAGCACAGGGATACCACATTGTTGTGGGATTGCCTTGTGGGTTTGTTTGTTTTTTGTTTTTTTGCAAATTTCCTTTTGATCTTCTCACAGCGTCGCAACACTGCAGAGAGTTTCATTCTTAATCCTTCCCTTTAGTCAACGCCTTAAACATACTTTTCCCTCCCATAGTTAAGTAGGACTTGAGTGCAACTTTGATCTCTAATTTTTTTTTTACAGGGATCTATATAATAGTTTGTCTGAGATAAAAATGGCTCTGTCTGAGATGGCCAGGAATTTGAAACACATCTGAAGCTGTCTGCAATGGGGTCTTTTCGGTGTTAGCACCACATTTACAGGAATTTTCTTTCAAAAAAAATCCTGATGCCTTATGCAGTTCTCAAGAGCAGGTAAATTCTTTAATTTCTAAACAAGAGAATAGAATAGAATAGAATAGAATAGAATAGAATAGAATAGAATCTGGAAGGGACCTTGGAGGTCTTCTAGTCTAGCCTCCTGCTCAAGCAGGAGAACCTATACCATCTCAGACAGGTGAATGTCCAGTCTCTTCTTAAAAATTTCCAGTGATGGAGCGCCCACAATTTCTGAAAGCAAGCTGTTCCACTGGTTGATTGTCCTCACTGTCAGTTTGGAAATTTGGACTATTTGTTCCTGTTTTAATTTCTTTGAGTTCATTGACAATCTTTCTTATCTGTTTTGGGTATTATTATTATTATTATTTTTTAAATTGAGGTTGATTCTTTTGGCTCATTTTATTTGGAACTACTACCTTCACGGATTATTTCAAGATCCATCCTTATGCAAACTGACAAATTTCAAAACAGCCAAGAGTTTACAGAGGTTGCCATAGCAAGTTAATATTTAATCATATTTTCTTGAGTTTCTTGAGTCGCACATCCTTAGTTTTCACCTGAAATATAATTCAATCTAATATCTAAGGAAGGTATTTATGTTTAATATGACAAGTACAAACTCTCAGGTGAGACAAGATTTTTTTCCCAATGTTCTTTCTCTTCATCTTTTATTTGCTTTTAAATTGTATTTAGCTTTTATTTGAAATTCCAGAATGAAGGGTCAACATGGGAAGATTCCCCAAACAGGTTAATTTTAAAAACTGATGTAATGTAGAGTCAGGTATGTTGTTTTAGGTAAGTGAGGAGCCCAAGAACAAATATTCTTAGTATAATTTGTGGATGCATGCACCTCTACCGGTAAATAATAATTTATTCAGAATCAATATGTTTTCAGTATTTTCTGTAGATGGCAAAATGTGAAACGTGATAAGCTGAAATAGGGAAGGCAAGAAGAAAGCGAGAAGAAACTGCAGATTTAATAGACATCTCTTCAATTGTATAAAAAAAATATTCAGGAATGTTTTCAGGGAAGAGAGAGGGAGGAAAAAAAATAAGATCAAACATGTCATCATAACTGCACAATGAAGTTCCCTTTCAGAGAACTGAAAATCCCCCCTCTAGACCAAGTTTTCTTTTGAGCCTCTAAGAAATAGTGGCAGAGCCTGTAAGGAGAAAGAACTAGGAAAGTTATAATTTTGTTTGATTTGAAACAGGCACCCGAAGGCCCTTTAGGAGAGGATCATTTAAAAGAAATGATGACTGCCATCTAGAATCAGCTGTCTTTGCTCTGGCAGACTGAATGGAACATATCTTGTGTAACTGTCTGTGAAGTAGCTCAGATACAGATGTCAAAAAATTGGGGATATTTAGGCTTGAGACATGCTATAAAATAATACTTGCAGCTCCATCTTTCTCTTTCTCTCTCTCTCTCTCTCTTGCTCATTCACTCTCACACACAAATCTACCTGTAACCATCCATCCATCCATCCATCCATCCATCCATCCATCTATCTATCTATCTATCTATCTATCTATCTATCTATCTATCTATCTATCTATCTATCTATCTATCTATCTGGGGAGGATACATGGGGAGGATGTATATTTAAAAAAAACAATTATTATTACTCAGCAAGTACTGCTGGCTGAATTGGCAAAAGAAAGCTTAGGATCATATTGGTTGGAAACAAGAAGAGGTCGTCATCCTGCAGTGGATAGGAAAAGGCTAGAACGATGATGATGATGATGATGATGATGATGATGATGATGATGATGATGATATTATTACATTAGAATGAAACTCAGAATACACATTTTTCCTGCTGCTATGGGTAGTGGGGCACACAGCCAACCACACACCTGAAATACATTGTGTTTTGTTGCTTAGGTCTCTGTTTTGTCCAAGAACCAACCTTTAAAACCTGTGCCCTGGCCTAAATACCTTTTCTCCTCACTTCACTCCTGCATTTAAGTACCAAAAGATCAACCAGTCCTGCCTGATTTGTAACGACATGGGAAACGTAGTATTTTCGGTCTCCATTATTTCTTCTCCCTACAGATTTGGAAATGCATTACTTCCATTTTTGAAAACCAACAGTTCTTCATAGATTGTCCCTGCAAATCCATGCCTGGCCTTTTTCTTCCTTGCTCTGTAGCTCTGCCAGGATTTGACATTCAAATGGTGGCAGGCGTCCCTGTGGGTCTGTGGCATCCCTCATATATTTCATTTGTTCCTTGGCTTCCCCATTACTCCCAACTCAGCAACTGCAGTGAAATTTCCCTACCAGAAAAGCCTGAAGCTATTTCAATCTCTGCCCGACTCTCTGGCTTAATCAGATGCCAAAGGCTTTAATGTATCCACCCATCCCATAAAAAAGATCGCTGTTCACCAACAGCAGCCCGGAGCCCAAGCCAGTGGTCTGTCACTACAGTTCTGCTTCATGATGCTACAATCGCCGAAACTAACAAACGCTTCATGTGGGTCAACTGTGACAGGACTAAATGACCATTTGGCTTGCAATCTATGATTCTGGACCAAAGGGTTGGAAATTAGAACTTAAATCTATAATTATGTGACCTCTGCATGAACAGAATAGAATGGGGCTACTCTGATCAACTAGAATGTGGCTACTATTCTCCAAAGCATCTGAAGGCAGGACAAGAAGCAACGGATGGAAACTAATCAAGGAGAGAAGCAACCTAGAACCAAGGAGAAACTTCCCGACAGGGAGAACAATTAACCAGTGGAACAGCTTGCCTTTAGAAGTTGTGGGTGCTCCATCACTAGAGGTTTTCAAGAAGAGGTTTGTCTGAAATGATATAGGGTCTCCTGCTTCAGCAGGGATCTGGATTAAAAGACCTCCAAAATCCCTTTCAATTCTATTATTGTTTCCCAATGAACCTTATTTTTTAATTGGCACTGCTGTTGCTTTGAGGGACTCTCAGATTCAAAGGCCTTTTGAGGTTCTCCATCAAATTGGTAGGTGGAGAAACTGGGTGAACATTTCCTCTGAAACTCTCCAAGTATTCTCCAAGTATACTCCAAATTTGCCCTTTGGAGCTCTTCCCCCAGATGAAGTGAAAATGAAGAGGACATCAAAACTTGTAGAAAGGTGGGGAGATGATCTTACAAAGAAAGGTAGAACATTCATACGCACCCTCCTCATCAATGTATAATGTTCAAGTGAACACATTCTTAGGTATAAATTATGCCAAAGAAAATGGAAAGCTATTCCTAGATGTTTGAGCAAAAAGTAGTTGCTTATTTATGATGGTAGTATTACAAATGGTACGTCCAAGTGTAGCCTAAAGCAGGAGAGCATCAATTTAGTTTCTCCAGGAACAGGACAGACCTAAGAGTTTAAGACATTTCTAAAAGACTTTGGAACTTAAACACTAATTTCCTGCGCAAAATTATTACGCCAACCTTTTCCACTCTCCCCCTCTGTGTGTTTGCATGTGTGTTTCTATAAGATATCTGACTACCAACCTTTCACTTTAGCAATAAATGCTTTGCTACTGTGCTAAGTAATATAATTCTATTTCAATTAATTTTCTCATAAACACATACGGCCGTGTGCTACATATAGCCTATTTTTTAATCTCCCAGGAGCTCTTCACCATTTTTCTCCCTTGCAGCAATCTTTCTGATTTATATTCGTGCTAGTGTTAGAATTATCATTATACCTTTGGTTTGTGTTCCTGAGCCCCATGGAGAAGAGGGTATCCTATTTCCATGACCTGTCTGAATTTAAAAATACCTACTGTGTTATGTCAAGGAAAATGAGAAACAGGTTGTTTCCTAAACCAGATACCATACATTTGATACATGGCCCTTCTTTTGTTTTAGACACAGTGGACTAAGCTAGATCGCATTTGCTGGATTTTAATTTTTAAATGTTCTTAGTTTGCAAATCAGATTGTATGAGTTTGTATGTTGCACGAAATCAGACGACTGAGATGTAGTTGATATACCATCCTTAAACAAACCCTGACTTAGCATGTTGTGTGGATCCAACATAAACAGTTTTCAATAGAGTCAGCATCTGGGCATGCTTTCTCTGAAGTAATCAGTACAGTGTTTCAGGGGTACAGTATTTCCAGGTGCCCCAAATAAATGCAATTCTGGAAACTTTGATTCCAGTATCCCCAAGCTGATACAGCCTCAACTTCCTATTTTTACTTGATATGTGATCAGTGTGACTAACACTGATGGTGTTACCTAGTTGGGTAATGAAATGTCTGCAAGAAAATAACCAAGCTCTGAGAGCACCCTATCCCTTTGATCATATGGGATCAAAGTCATTTTCAAGCATTTTCCACTCCTAAAAAACACATTCTTTCAATGGCTAATTGTTCATTGTCTGGGACATAGAAGAAGAGCATCATTTTAATGCCAACAATGGTCTAGTTTACTGTTCCATTGGTAGCATTTGGGCACTTTAATGATTCCTCCTGCTGTTTTTATATCTATGAAGAGTGGTCAAGCACATATGAAGAACCACCTTCCTGGAGAAAGCTGGTTTATGATATGAATACACTTGGAATACTGTGTCCAGTTCTGGTCACCATGATACAAAAAAGATGTTGAGATCCTAGAAAGAGTGCAGAGAAGAGCAACAAAGATGATAAAGGAATGGGGACTAAATGCTATAATGAACAATTAAGGAAGCTAGGTATTGTCAAAGAGAAGGATTGGGGGGGACATGATAACTGTCTTATGGTACCTGAGGGGTTGTCACAGGGAAGAGGGGTTCTCCAAAGCATCAGAGAGCAGAACAGGAAGCAATGCATGGAAGCTCATCAGATGGTTATCCATCCTGAAAATAAGCCCATCTCGGATAAACGGTTACTCAATCTTTTCTTGAAAACCACCAGCAATGGAGAGACAAGTTCTTTCATTGACTAATTGTTGAGCATCTTTTTTGTCTCTTGGTGCCCAGAACTGGACCCAGAATTCACTGGTGCACTTCAAACACCCACTCCGGCTTTGTAGCTTTAGATACAAAATGCTGCACTGAAGTTCAACAGGCGACACGTTTTGTGGTGAAGAGCTCAGAACCTGGACAGTCAGCGCTACTGAAAATACAACCCCCAAATCAACCCCTGGCTTCATTTTTCTGAAGGCTACTTGCATTCCACTCGATGGGACCTACGATCTGTCCTTTTTTTTTTTTTTTCCTTCTGCAGCTCTTTCCTTGAAAGCAGGAAGTACCTTCCTGCCTGCTTGTGGCTATGAAAGTGGGGCCATGTTTTTTTATGCACGATCAATGACAAAGGCTGGTTCCCATGTATGGCTGCAGGGACAAGTGCAGTCTCTGAAGATGTGAGTTAGATCTCTTTCATAGCACTGAAGATAACTTTATTCAGCCTCTAATACCGATTCCTGCCCCAGGAGAAGCAGAGTCTCCAGAACTCTCCAAAGCCCATTTGATGCCAAGGCTTTTCAATCATTGGATAACGAGTCTCTTGGGGAGAAAGGAGGAATTTATGCTATTAATGCAACCAATCAGAGATTCTTGACCATCCTTTTCAGTGGCAATACTGGCTCTTTCTCTCTCTTTCTCTGGAAGAGTCGGCGACTTGTACTCTCAAGGGTTTCTCATTAGCTCAGGGCATTAGAGTTTAGTGGACTCTTTTTTATTATTATTATTTTGAACTGTTCAATGGTTCAATTGGGCGAAGGCAAAACCGTTTTGATGGGAAGTCGGAGCAGGGAGAAAATCCTTTTATGAGCCCCATATCTGAACAGATTCAGACTATGGTGGCTTGCTTTAAGGCTTTTACGCAGTCCATCGGGCTCATGAGTCTGCCTTTCTTATAATCTGGGTTTTACTAAGCTGTGTTTTTCAGGATCGCGAAAGGACAGCAAACAAACAATCAAATCATTAGGTAACATCCTTAGAAATTATTTGTGACCTCGCCACGCGCAATCTGCCCTTTGGTTGTTTATTTTTTTGTTAGATTTTTACCCCATCTTCATTACGTTATAGATTACTCAACATACATCATTCTCTTTCCTGCTCCTGGTTTTCCCCACAACAACAACAACTCTGTGAGGTGAGTTGGGCTGAGAGAGAGTGGCAGAAAATGGGGCTGCAATTTCTAAAAGGGAGAAGGGAGGCGCGGGCCAATTTAGGGCAGCAAGAAAACGTGGACCAGCGATCGCTGTGCGGAGGAAGGAAGGAAGGAAGGAAGGAAGGAAGGAAGGAAGGAAGGAAGGAAGGAAGGAAGGAAGGAAGGAAGGAAGGAAGGAAGGAAGGACAAATGGCTATCCAGTCTCTTCTTGAAAGCTTCTATTGACGGGGCATCCGCAACTTCTGAAGGCAAGTTTGTATCATGGTTACCAAAACTGGATGCAATCAATCTCCCTTTCTCCAAGAATTCTTGGTGCTCCATAAGTTTTTTCTGGTGTTATAATCTGATTCTTCCCGCCTTCCTTTCTCTTTTTCTGTTGACTTCCACCCCTTATTATCTACCTTAGTGACAAGGTTTAGGAGAATGTTTTTTTTCCCCAACAGCCTTAGGCATGGCTGTCTCTCTGAAGTCCCAAGTCCCTCTAACAAAGAAACAAGGTGACGTCTTACTTCTCTAAACACAAACCACACACGACTCAAGCCCAATCGCTCCTTTGCTCTTCCTCCAACCCCCGAATGATCTAATCTGACATCCGTCAGTGCCAGTAGTGGGATTTTGATAAACCACAGTTGTCTGCTGTGTGCCTCAACATCTGTATTTTTTCACACCAGAGGCAAATGTCTTCCCTGGGAGAAGGAGAGATGGGAACAGCCCACTGTGTGAGCAAGCAGACAAACGGCAGCACAATCCCAGGGATCATTTTAAATAGATTGCTTTTTTTTTTTCCAGCAATCACAGATGGCAGATCGGGACTGTCTCTTAGCTGGCCTATGTCCCTTCTCGCCCCTATCAGAACTCCAGTGAACTATTTCCTTGTTGTGGATTTCACTGAGAGCTAAACAGGTATCCTTGCATGCTATGAAACGTGGCTGATACTTCCTCTTGGGTAAACAGGTATAGGCATCTCAATGTGAATGATAGTGTCACTTTATACTGCGCTGGTGAGATCACACTTGGAATACAACATCCTGTTTTGGTCACCATGATATAAAAAAGACCCCAGAAAGACTGCAGAGAAGAGCAAGAGAATAAGGGATCTGTAGGCTAAACCATACGATGAACAATTGAGGAATTAGGTAGATCTAATCCAATGAAGAGAAGGGGTGACTTTCACAGGATTCTTCCAATATTCGTGAGCTTGTCACAGAGAAGAAGGGATAACCCAGGGGTCTTCAAACTTGGCAACTTTAAGATTTGTGGACTTCAACTCCCAGAATTCCTCAGCCAGCCCTGAGGAATAGGAATAGAGATAGAGACAGAGGTAGAGATAGAGACAGAGACAGAGATAGAGATAGAGATAGAGATAGAGATAGAGATAGAGATAGAGATGCAAGAGATAGAGATAGAGAGCTCTAAAAAATGAGATTTGATACAAGAGTATGTTTGTATGTATTTTTTTGATTAAATGACTTTTCCATATGGTAATACATTTTCTGCACTGCATAGATCTGTAGGTATCTGTAAAGAAAAGAATATACAACAATATTTCAATCAATGGTCAGTTCAAGCTATACTTGCATTCCAAGTTGAAATCCAGGCCAAATGTTGCTCCACTTAAAAATTAGTTCACTTAATGAATATTGATTGAAAACAATTTTCAGGCTAATGTGGGCTCCAAAAATGCTTTCCATCTTCCCATTCCCACCCCTGCCTTTAAATCCTGGAATAATATTCATCTCCATTGCAAATCTTTGAGCCAATGGTATTAATCAACTCCAAAAATTTAATGAAGGCACAATAGAAATATAGGAGCCATTTTTAAAATGTTAAAAATGATGGGATTTGCTACTCTACAAGCCTATTTCCACACTTTCATGAAAGTAAACAGACTAATGTTACTTCTGACAAAGTTGATGGATGTGTGGATCGATGGATGGATAGATGGATTGACGAAAGAAAGGAAGGAAGGAAGGAAGGAAGGAAGGAAGGAAGGAAGGAAGGAAGGAAGGAAGGAAGGAAGGAAGGAAGGAAGGAAAGAAGGAAGGATAAAACAGGCTGTTGGATGTTGACTTTGCTCACAGTTGAAACCTCTTCCTGTTTAAAGGACTACTCTAACTTTTTGCCCCAGAGCAAGTCTCTTAAACTGCATGCAACAAACTCATTTTCTAGGATGATTCCTAGACCAAAAATCCTAAAACAGTTCACGACAGCAAAGAGTTGAAAAAAAAAGAAGTAGTAGTAGTAGTAGCATGCTAGAGATAGAAGAGAGAAAAGATTTGGGGAGAAAAAAAAATTAAGGCTTTTCTTCTTCCCCTTTAAAGCAAAAGCTAAAGCGAGAGAATGCAGCTTGCTGTAATAAAATAAGAGAACGAAGTTAAACCATTGACCCATGTCAGCAGTGAAAAGCCAGAGATTAGAAAATGTTTCATGCTAATTTCCATGGAGATTTCTTTAATTTATTGAAAATTACTTTCTTCTGCTTTGATTTGTCCAGCTGCCTGCCCTCTCTCAGCTTCCTCACGGTGGTCCTTGCCATCAAGACAGACTCAATATGGGCTGTGTTTGCCCCCACACTGTGCCCGGCCTTCATAAGATTACTGAAGCGATTCTGACGTCTCTATCACTTTGCACCACTACAATAGATGCTCTTCATTACTCTCTCCTGCCAGCCAGCCAGGGCTCTCTCGCTCTCTCTCTCTCTCTCTCTCTCAAGCCTTTTCTTAGGATTCTTGTCACATGATCTCCTCATTGTGGGCATCTTTACTACCCTGATAGCTGTCCTCCCCCTCCTCCGTCTCCTCCCCCCATCTTTCCCTTCTGATCAGTTCAGCTTGGCGTTCCTTATCAAAGAAGATTTGTGGGTCATTGAGCTGTGGACAAGGAATATGGAGTTATCAAGAGTAGCAATATCATAATTAAGAGGGAGGGAAAGAGAGAGGGCTAGGGAAGCATGCTAAACTGAGGCCCATCCTCGCCATCCTCGTTTGGGGGGGGGCAACCACCAAGCCCTTTAGCTTCGTTGAGGGGGGGAAAAAAACCATTTGGTTTCTGAAATGCAAGGTTTAAACGTGCAAATTCCTTGCAGGCACCTTTCCTGATCTTGCTAGCTATAAAGGATCAAGAGAAGGGGAGGGGGGCTTTGGGGGGGAGCAGGAAGGGGAGAAAGGTAGGTGAATTTTAGTGCGTAGATATGGATGGACGTTAGCATGCAGGCTGGCCCTGGGATATATCCAGCTATTTTTACAGCATTAAATTTCACAGCGTCTGGCTTTGGGGCGGAGAGGGGAACCTCATCTGGAGAATTTGCATTCTTCCAATTGATCCTGCTTAATAGGTAATGATTCCTCGGTATGTGTGCCATGTGGCTGGTTTTGTATCAAACGTGTGCGAGAGAATGCATAATGAGAGGCGTTATTAGGCTAGCAAAATGATGCTGGCCCACCTGAAAGGTTTGCTGGAATAATGAATTCTGCGTTTGTCACTTCTGGGTAGCTTAAACAGGCCGTGGCAGCTCATAATTCGCATAAACAAAACTCCCTTTTTATGACCCTGTACTTCCTATTCGGGGTAGAGTTGGGGCAACTGGATGATGCTGAGAGTTGACTGGCTGGATGCCCTTCCTGATGCCTATACTGAGTTCATAGTAGATGTTTTTTTCTTTGCGCCCTGAGAGAGAAATAGCTGCTGGTATCTAGAATTGAACTCTCAACTTTCTGAGTGGGAGGAGAACATCATCACTCATCATTAGGCCACCATGCTGCTCCATAACTGGCATAAATGATGGTTCCAAATAAACAGAGACTCTCGAATAACTTGTAAGCTGTCCTCCTTGAGGCAGAGTGTGAGAGGTCGCCATACATTTGACAAACACAGTTGGACTGCTCAGGTAAACATTTTTGGGAAGCACAGCACAATCTTCCAGATCTTTAATACGCTGTTTAAGTGCACTAAGTATATTATAGCAGCACCGAAGTTTAACATTGCCGCTCATTGCAAATGCCATCCGTAACCATTCACATTTAAATTTTCTTATTAAAGCCTCTTTTTTTTTTTTACAGCTCCACGTTCAGCCTACCCAGGTCCACCTTTGTCTCTTGAGAATTCTGTGAGATTTTTGGCATTAGGTACAGGGTGATTCACCTCTGCTCCTGACTGGGAAGAAATTGGGCTGGCAGGCTGTTTTAAAATTCATAGATGTTACCCTACTTAACTGGATAGCAAGCCATTATCCAAGCAAAACCTTTGGCAGGTGATAGTAACTCCTTCTGGAGTATTGGGTAAAGGCAGGGCAATATCCCTAGCTGCATTTGCAAGCAGAGTTTGACAAAAGTGTCTCCTGTTGCAAGGAGAATCCTTAATCATTTTCTTAATCCAGAAGACTCTTCCTAACTGGTTTTGAGATACTCTTTCACTATCACCAACAACTGTAGTGGCACAGTGGTTAGAGAGCAGTATTACAGGCTACTTCTGCTGACTGCCTTCTGCCACAGATTCCCTCCCACAGACCGGTACGCTCCCACAGAGCGGGCCTCCTCAGGGTGCCGTCGGCCAAGCAGTGTCGGCTGGCGACCCCCAGGGGGAGGGCCTTCTCTGTGGGTGCCCCCACCCTCTGGAACGAACTACCCCCCCGAGATCCGGACGATTCCGGATCTCCTAGCTTTCCGCCGCGCCCTCAAGACATGGCTTTTTCAGCAAGCGGGTCTGGCCTAGGGTGAATTTTAAATAGGGACAATTTTAATGATTTTAATAAGACACAGCGACAAATATTTGTTTTTAATTGGTTTTTATCGGGGATAATGTTTTATACTGTTTTAATATGCTGTGAGCCGCCCTGAGTCCTGTGGGGAGAAGGGCGGCATATAAGTCCAATAAATGAATGAATGAATGAATGAATGAATTCTCACCAGCTCCAGGTCGACTCAGCCTTCCATCCTTCTGAGGTTGGTAAAATGAGGACCCAGATTGTTGGGGGCAAGAGGCTGACTCTGTAAACCGCTTAGAGAGGGCTGTAAAGCATTGTGAAGCGGTATATAAGTCTAAGTGCTATTGCTATCAGCTGCTTTAAGCATGCTGGGCAAAAGCCTGACAGCTAAAGCATATAAGGAACGGCTGCTGGAATTGGGCATGTCTAGTTTAATGAAGAGAAGGACGAGGGGGGACATGATAGCAGTCTTCCAGTATCTCAGGGGCTGCTCCAAAGAAGAGGGAGTCAAGCTATTCTCCAAAGCGCCTGAAGGCAGGACAAGAAGCAACGGGTGGAAACTAATCAAGGAGAGAAGCAATCTAGAACTAAGGAGAAACTTCCTGACAGTGAGAACAATTAACCAGTGGAACAACCTGCCTCCAGAAGCGGTGAATGCTCCAACACTTGAAGTTTTTAAGAAGAGACTGGACAGCCATTTGTCCGAAATGGTATAGGGTTTCCTGCCTGAGCAGGGGGTTGGACTAGATNGGACCAACTCAATTGCCATAACAAGGTATGAGCTCTTGAGTTCTTCAGAAAAGCTTATAATGCTTTGTACAACAAAATACTTTAAGTGACTGGAGGCTAAATCATAGGATGAACAATTGAGGAAATTGGGTATGTCTAGTCTAACGAAGAGAAGGATGAGAGATAACATGGTAGCAGGCTTCCAATATTTGAGGCGCTGCTACAAAGAAGAGGGAGGTCAACCTATTCGTCAAAGCATCTGAGGGCAAGACAAGTAGTAGAAGATGAAAGATCGTTAAAGAGAGATCCAACCTCGAATTAAGGAGAAATTTCCTGACAGTGGGGGCACGTGCATTTCTGTTAAAAATGTAAATATTATATGATTTATTCTTCTCCAATGATTGCAAAGTAGCACGACCAAGAAATCCTGTTTAAATGTTGGCTAAGCCAACCTCTATTTCATTTGGAGGCAGAATGTCACCAGGTACCGGTGGCAGAACACTTGGCAGATATAAAGCTGATTTGCCACTAAGCATAAGTGAACCTAACTTCGTTTTTGAAGTTCTGCTACTCTTCTGTTTAAGTCCATGTGTTTGATGTCTTACTTTATTCTCTTCTGTTTCCATCTTTTTCTTTGTTTTTGCAGTCTTCATGCACTGTTGTCTCAGAGGGGGATTGGTTCTTCAGAGGAAGAAGATGAAGCTGGATTTATGCTTTAGATCTACACAAAACAGAGATACTTATAAAAACTCAGACTCGTTTTGACAGCAAATTCTGGTTCAGATGCCCCACAGCGAATCGTGTCTTAACTTATTGCGTCTTCTTGCTCTCCTCCAGCCTCAGGTTTCTCTTAGTGTTTCTGTCTGCCTTGTTTTTCTCACCATGTAAAAGCATGAAGGAACGGAATGCTAGGAACCATACGATGGTAGAAGGGAGATATTTCAGAGTGGAAGACTGAAAGAGGATTTGGAAGTTTTAAGAAGAGAGGAAAAAACGAAGGGGAATAGATATATTATCTGGCTACCATTGCAAAAATGGCCTTCAAAAATTCTTCAGTCTAAAGGGTTGGGAATAAGAGTGCCACCAGATATTCGGAGGGACGGAATTGCACAAATAAATAAATGAAGGTGGTGGAAACAAAACAAGCAAGTAAATTCTCATACAAAAAAAAAGAGAAAAAAAGGAGAGAGTACGAATGAGCAGATGACTGCAAAGCAATATGATCCTACAACCCACCCACCCCCTCCATCCTGTCAGAACTAATCCCTTCATAGCCCCCACCATCCTGCCAGGATCCATGAAGTTTCTTGGATGAGAAGCACCTTTGAGACAACTGGATGACTAAGAATCTCCACAGAGAGGTTTGGGGCGGATCCTGGAGAAAATCTATGTGTTCACTAAGAGTCAATATCCTAATTCTAAAATGGCTTAGCTGAAACTCCAACACCATCAGATGCAGATCCAGATATTCTGGAACCTGCTCTTCATTGGGCTCAACATAACCTGATCTGGAGTGATTATAAATTCCCGTGGGATAATGAAAAATATTAACTGGTTCCCTTGTCACTCCATAGTTTCTTGGGCTGAGTAGACCTGTCCCTGGAATCCTGCACAGGATGTTTCAATAGCTGCAAGAGCATAATTCTGTAATTAAGAATTTAGGATTTAGAAGGATTTGCCTGCTTCCGTAAATGTACTTCTCCGCAAATTTTAGCAGAGTTGTTTAGCTAGGGCAACAAAATTGCAGATGAGTTCAAAGAGTGAGTTACTTGTGCGTCTCTTAACTACCATCTAGTGATCATTCAGATTTTTCAGACAAATTTGTAATCCTATATTTACCTCCCTCCCTCTTCAATCATCATTTGATCAGTCAAGGAAAGGGTGAAAACTGGTAATGCTGCTTTAAATCCTTAGTTAAAACCCAGCAATTATTGATGCATTAAGCCTCTCTATGATTATAGCTCCTTTGGACAACCTTCGGCTTTTACTCTGAAATCATCCCAGTGATTCTTCCCAGCCTTTAAATCTACGATTTCTTACAGCTGTATTGGAGAGAGGAGGGAATATTATTGTTATTATCATCATCACGATCACCATTTTATTATGGTATTAAAATATTAAAATGTTTTCAAAGCCTAGAAGAATATTTCTCAGAAATACCTTGACAATGGTCAGCCTGGCAATTAGAAATTGATTATTTGTTTCAATTAAATGCAATTAAACACAGATACAGATGATACAGATACAGATATAGATATAGATGATATAGCTAGACAATGGCTAAAATGATGATGATGATGATGATGATGATGATGATGATGATGATGATGATGATGATGATGATGATGATGATGATGATGATATACTGTAGATACAGATTGCAGGAAGTGCAAACTAAAATAGAATAGAATAGAGCTGGAAGGAACCTTGGAGGTCTTCTAGTCCAGCCCCTTGCTCAAGCAGGAGAACCTATACTATCTCAGACAAGTGACTGTCCAGTCTCTTCTTTAAAAACTCCAAATACCAAATATATATAAATACATATATAGGGGCTTTTCTTAGGAGAAACATTTCAAACATCCAGAATTCATCTATAGAAGAACAATTTTATAGTTAAAATAATAAAAAAAGTTTATCCTCTTGGGAAGGTCTTTGTTAATATAGCACAGTTTTTCTTATGATAGATTAGCTCTTCACAGATTTTCAAAATTTGTCTAGAGGCAGGGAATGAAGGGGACTCTTTCTGACCATTAGAGGTATATAGAATCAGCCTGCACTAGCCCAATCTCCAATTCCATCAACACTTTCCGTGATTAATGCCTCTTTTGTGTTTGTTAATTGCTTTTGTGTTGTCTCATGGTCATATTGTAGTTTCATTCCTAGGTCGTAATTGGCTGCTGTTTTCAGTTGTATTTGAACTGTTCCAAATGTTGTTTTTCTTCTGTGGTTTATTAATGGCCTGATGCAGGGTTTCCATCCAGGCTAAATGAACTGCATTTAGTCTCCATTGAAACTGAGAGCACTCTAGTTATTTCATTCATTTATTTGCAGGATTTATATCTTGATTTTTGGCCCAGGGATGAAGCTCAGAGCAATTTATCATTTTTAATTATGATTAACTTTCCTTGCCTTCTGTGAACAAAAGACACCTGACATGGCTCAGAAGCCCCCAATGTATACTCACAACACCCCTGTGAGGGAACAAGAATATGGGGTCTGAATTTTATATCTAAGGAGAGACTTAACATGGTCTCTTTTTTGGTTCAAATCTAACATGATAATTGCTGCACTTTGTGTGATCAAAAAAGAATTAATTAGTAGTGGTCTGGCTTGGTGTGAGTACCATACACAAGCACACTAAAGCACACAATCTTTTTGCTCTTCTTCTTTTTTTTGAAGGGCTACCAGGTCTATCAGCTGAAGGATAGATCTCAAAGCTGCCATTTAGTGGTCCACCAGATATTTGAAATATGTCCTAGAGATATTTGGGATCCGTGAATATTTGCTGACTTAGTTGCTTGTTCAGGCAATTATTTATATACTGCTCATTTCCTTGTGGTCAGTAGATCACAGAGTATTGAAGAATCATTGTCCTTTGATTTGGATGTCCCAGTCACTCTCTCTCAGCCCAACCAACCTCAGAGTTTCTGTTGTGGGGAAAGTAACAGGAGGAAGGTGTGTTGGATATGTTCACCATGTTATTTGTTAAATAATAAAGGCTACAAACAAACAAACAAATAAAACACCACAGTTGTAACCATCCCTCTTAGATCCCAGTTTAGATCCCTGAATTAAACTGCAGGGCCCCCCCAATCATTTATAAAGGTTTGTCTGCCAAAAAGTAAAGAAAGTTTTCCTTAATTGTCTGGCTAACCTCAATGGAACNTCTCTCTCTCTCTTTCTCTCTTTTTTTTAAGAGAGTCTGTGCGGTTTTTCCGCTTCTCAGCAGAGCGATGACTCCAAGTCCCTTTAATGACCTCCGAGAAACTGCATCAGGACCTATTTGCAGAGCTGAGGTTACTTCTGCCACAGCCCTGTCTCCTCTCCCCTGCCCGAGATATTGAACTTTCCCGTAACTGCAATTACAATATTAACCACAAAATGGAGATTTACAGATTGTTTTCAGCAACACCCATTCAATTTTACTTATATTTACACTCGAAAGGAAGAGAGGAGGGTAAGTGCTGTTACAACCGAAAGCAAGAGGCTCAGATCAATAAGCAACCAAGCCTTGGCTAATGAAGTACTTCTCTAAGGTCTACGGTTCCTTGATGCTGACTTTTGAGGTTGGCCTCTAATGTCTCATCCATTGACTTTTCCCGTAAATATGTCTTATCTAGAGCTGGCCAAACCCTGAGGAAAGCAAGATGGACTTGGTTTGGTAAGGATTGCTAATTAATGAAATACGTAAAACCTGTAGCTTTGAGTGTTCTTGCCTGCAAATTGTGCAAATTCTGAACGTGCAAGCTTTTTGCCCAAAAACAGATTTACAGTGGTATTTTTTTTTTCAAGCCACACTCCATCTCATGGTAAAAAGCAAGTCATTATCATAGGATTTTGAAATCTGAGCTAGTATTGAAATATGCTACAACTAGCAGCAACAGTGTAGGAATAAAGCCCAGGGTCACCAGAATATAGAAACATATAATAATATTCAGTGCTTTTTTTTGTAAAAAAAAAAAAAAAAAAAAGGTGCCGGAACCCACACAAGTCATACAACCCGCCTTGCCTACCCTACAAGGTTTACCTTTGTAGTAGGGGAAAAAAAAACCTTCAATTTTTAGTGTATCTAAAAGACTAGGATTTTGTTCAAGGCAACTCTGGAAAATCCGTTGAAAAAAGGTGCAGGAACTCCGTTCCGGTGCGTTCTATAACAAAAAAGCCCTGATAATATTAAATATTATTTATACTAATTTATAATAATAACCACATGCACATGATGCCCTAAAGGTGCTTTTCAAAAGGGAACTGGACTTTCTTGGTTTTTTTCCCTTGAAAATATTTCACTAAAAAAAAAGTTTCACACCACGCTGTTCCGAAAGCTTCCAAAGAATTTTCTGCCCACTAATCTTTCTTCCTTGATTTTGCTCTGAAAATAAGAGGAGGAAAATGTAAAGGTCATGAACTAAGAGCAGAGAAATCAGATTCTTTCTTTCTTTCTTTCTTTCTTTCTTTTTCTTTCTTTCTTTCTTTCTTTCTCTTTCTCTTTCTCTTTCTTTCTTTCTTTCTTTTTCTTTCTTTCTCTCTCTCTCTCTTTCTTCTTTTCTTTTCTTTTTTCTTTTCTTTTTTTTGCAGAGATCATTCAGTTCCAGCAGCTTGTTAACTGCTAGCGAGTTCCTCATCAGAAAACAGGTAATACCATTTAACATTCCTTGAAGGGTGCCTGATGTTTTGACATATAAGCAGGTCACTTGGCAAGGTGCCATTAGACAGAGTAATGATATGATGTGATAAAGTGGCAAATCACTGCTTCCCTTCTGCTGGAAAATTTAAAGTCGTCTCTGAGCAGAGAGGTGCTGTCAGCCTTGGCAACCACAATTCACCTCTGGAGGCTGGGATGATTTGCTGCACTTCACAGCCAGCCTTCCCCGTGGCCCCTTCCTTAGTTTAGCCGACCCTCTTCATCCAACCTCCAATCAGTTTGTATCAAAACTTTGCGCAAGGGCAAATGGTTTTACCAATCAGAATTTGATGCTGATTTTAATAGCAAGTGGGACCTGTCACAAAGTGTTGCAGAGTTCCTGAAGTGCTTCGGTGCCGTGTCCTTTGCTGATTATGGAATCCAAAAGTAAAGGAAAAGATTTCCCCAATCTAGTTGGGTCTGACTCTGGGCATGGTGCTTAGCATTGTCCAAAGGCATTTCTGTGATCATGTGGCCAGTATGACTAAAAGTCAAAAAAAGTCCTAGGCTGCATCAACTGAGGGATACTATCAAGATTACGTGAAGTGATAATATCGCTTTATACTGCACTGGGGAGGCCACACTTGGAATTCTGCATCCAGTTCTGGTTACCACAATACCAAAAAAATCCCGAGGTCCTAGAAAGAGTGCAAAGAGGAGCAACAAAGAAGCTAGATAGTCTGGAAGCTAAATTGCGTGACAAATGATTAAAGGAACTAGATATGCCTAGCTTAACAAACAGAAGGATTAGGGGTGACATGATAGCTCTCTTCCAGCACTTGAGGGGCTGTGACAGGAAGGAGGGGGTCACTTATTCTCCAAAGCACTTGACGGCAGGACAAGAAAGAGAGATCTAATCTGGAACTAAGGAGAAACAATAATACCAGTAGCACTTAGACTTACGTATACCGCTTCACGGTGCTTTTTAGCCCTCTCTAAGCGGTTTACAGAGTCAGCATCTTGCCCCCAACAATCTGGGTCCTAATAATAATTAATAAATGAAACCCTGCAAAGAGTAGAGAGAAAAGCAACAAAGATGATCAGGGTCTGGAGGCTAAACTGTACGATGAACGGTTAAGGGAACTAAGTATGTCTGGCCTAACGAACAGAAGGACTAGGGGTTGACATGACAGCTGTCACTTCCTGGAGAATTTCTATGCCGGATACCAATCTGAGACGATTATTTTCAAGTGGATGCATGATTTTTCTCCTGGGGTATAAAGCATCTGTTTCCTCCAAATTCTTACGCTGCAACTCTGGTACTAGGACCAAAGAAGACCCACCTGCCTTTTCCTTAGGAAAACAAATGAGTGATAAAAAGTTTTTATCTTTCCTCTTTGTGCTTCGATATACTTCTTTTCTGTTCTGTTCTCCAAACAACAACAATCTGTGTGAAGGCTCCTTGTTAGTCCCACACAAAGCATTTGGGGACCCACCGTGATTTCCCAGCTGATGGGACTCTGATAGACTTCATCCTGATTCGCCTTTGTGGATTTTAGCATTGTCATGCTGAACAAAGCAATTAATGTGTCTTTAATTTGCACCTAACGAAACAGAAAAGAGGCATTTATGCTGTGTGACATGTAGACAAATTTTTCCTTAAAAACAAAGTTTCATGCTGTGACTACAATTAGTGTAATTGTCAGTTCCTCTCTTAAAAACAAATATGTATTAAAGGAAAAGCTACCCTGGTTCCCTCCTCTGGTGTGAAAATGAGACAATCAAAATCTATTGTAATTACCACAGTGATATTATAATTAGCAACGATTAAGTTATTCCATGCTGGGGTTTTTTTCTCCTCCTGGCTACAATTAAAAAAGTATATATCTTCCTTCTGCACATTACTGATGATCATATTACCTCAATGCATGGCTAAGAACTAGATAAATTAGAAGTAATTTTAAAGCAAAACTCGGTGAAACCCACCTATCTTTCAAAATGATGGAGTAAACCTTTCTTACAGTTCATCCTCCCTCCCTACCCACCCCCTTTAACATCTGGACAAGTATGCGTCTTTAAAATATTCTTTAAAATAGTCATATTTTTAAAAAATACAGAGGTGTGTGGCTGTGCCTGCCTTTTCTGAAAAATTTCCTAGACTCCTTGGATTTGCTGACCCTAAATTTAAACATACAAATAAGGAGACCGTAGCACCTGATCAACCTGTAGTTGAATCTTCTGCATCTCTTAAGTCATCTGGCTCGGAGTCTTCAGACATATTCGTTTAAGGGACCAGGGGGTCTTTCCATCTCCACTGACCTACAATACAATACAATAAACTTTATTACGGTCATAGACCAGCAATAGCCATCACTTTTTACAATATATTAAATAATAATAATAATAGTAAAAATAGTACTAACATTAATAGTAAATAATAACATCCCTGTTAAGAAAATACATGTTCTCAAAACGTTAGGGTCACTCCCTAGTTTACGTGAGTGGATAGCCGATTAATGTGTGAGTAAATATAATGTTCCAAACATTATTAGAGATATCTCCCGAAAATTGGCACAAATTGACGACTATAGGTCTGTAACCAATTTTTTTCTTGTGGACATTGCCGCAACGCAGTATTTTGCCACTGCATGCGTGATAGAAGGATTTGAGTCTTGGAAGAGAAAGCCTACATAAAAATTGTCTGCCCTCCCTGGCAATCTCTCTAATAAGGGGAGAATATATACTGTCCTATAAACTTGGTATAGCTCACAGTACATCTCCACTGACCTAGGCAGCCTGGACTTCTAGGGGTAGCAAAGATACTCCAGGTAGTTTTCTCTCAGAGTCCTGAACTCTGGTTTTTGTTTTGCTCTTGAGCAAAGCAAAACATCTTTGAACATCTTCAGTCAAATAGAGCATTGCCTTTGAAATGGATCTGCTTGCCACCTCACCTTGCATCAAATGGAAACCGCTATGGTTATGTTGGGCTTGGACCACAGAGAAAAAAGTTTTTAAAACCCATTTGACTGCAGAACTGTCTGGGGTGAGTCATTCTATCTCAATCCTAACGATCTCACAAAAATTGTTATCCAGAGACACCAAAGCATGCTGTTTTGAGCTCACTGGGGAGGGGGGACAAAAGTTGAGATGTAAAAGAACAAACATGAAAAGACCATGCTCCCGTACAAGTGTCGTTTTCTTAAGAAGTCAGTTGAGAATAATGGTGCTTTAATTCTGAGAAGCATCTCTCCCCCTCCCCCCACTCCCTTTTCTTTTCTTGGAGAAGTTAAGAGCAACATCATTTTGTTTTGCCCTCAACTATCCTTTCATGTGAGGTTCTCCAATCCCTTTGAAAACAGAACAAAACAAAAAAAAAAATCTCTCAGGAATTTAATAAGAAGAAAAGTGCTTTGTGACATTCTCATGACAAGCCAATGTTTTACTGCAATTTTCAAGCACTACTCTTTGGCCACTTCTGCTTTGAACTTCCATCACCACCGAATTGAGAGTAAAGACCTTCTTACCACCCAGCCTATTGTTCACCTTGCTTTCAACTCCATGGAATCCAGTAACTGATCATGCTGCATTTGGCTGGTGAACTATATTTCTTCTCTTCTTCAGAAGATTGCTTGAGGAGAAGAGAAGACAAATAGACCAACTGGAAGATGCAGAGATATGACTGAATGGGAGCACATTTTTTTTTAAAAAAAAAAAGAAAGAAAAAAGAAGAAGGGAATTGGATCACTATCTTCGTTGCCAATCAAGAGTGATGGACTTGGACCAGTGCTTCAGGAGCTTTGGGTTTTAGACAACAACTTTATCAAGGGGATACTCATCAGTTTGTTAGGATTATAGCATTGTCAGGATCCTGTTACAATTTCTAAAATTATAGTCTCAAAACTTTTAAATGGCCCAGGGGCAGAGAAAGTGTTAATATAACTTTAGCTATATAGGGAAAGCTATAAACTAACTGCTACAGATGAGATTTGGAGTAGGAACAAAAAAGACGTTGCTACAGCTCCTCTGAGCACCAGTTCTGTTTCCTCTTATTAGACTGAATCTCTTCCCTAGATTTTTTGTCTTCTGCTCCTAGACATTAAGCTGAAAGCAGCCAGAAATTCAGCTTTTCTCTAGCTCCAGGTAGAATAAGGTAGGTCATCTAATATCATTTACCTTTTGGCTTGTTGCTCCTTCTGTCCTTGTCTCTTCCTCTTGCTGACTTTTTGGCTCAGTATACACCTGTTCATGAATCCGAATAATAGACTAACACAGTTGGAAGGGACCTTGGAGATCTATTAGTCCAACTCAAGCAGGAGACCTTATAACATTTCAGACAAATTGCTGTCCAATCTCTTCTTGAAAATCTCCAGTGATGGAGCACCCACAACCTTTGGAGGTAAGCCATTCCACTGATTAATTGTTCTCACTGACAGGAAATTTCTCCTTAGTTTTTATTGGATCTCCAATGATCTTCCACCCATTACTTCTTGCCCTGCCTGCAGGTGCTTTGGAGAATAGCTTGACCCCCATCTTCATGGTAGCACCTCAAATATTGGAACACTGCTATCATATCATCCCTAGTCCTTCTTCTCACTAGATATACCCAATTCCTGCAACCGTTCTTCCTAAGTTTTAGCTTCCAGTCCCCTAATCGTCTTTGTTGCTCTTCTCTGCACTCTTTCCAGAGTCTCTACATCTTTTTTATATTGTGGTGGTATTAAAAAAAAAGCTTCTTTCTTTGTTTAGATTTCTGAATCATACTTCACATGTCTTAGCCTTACTTTCCAAGATTCCTTAATATCCACCATCAAACATTTTCCACTGCAGTCATGAGAATGCACATCAGAGTGTTGTGTAAATAATGCAATTGTCCCATGCAAATTATGCTTATACAGGCACTACTGTTCTCAATTGATTAGTACATTACCATTGATTGGAAGTGTTCTTGCCTTGCTCCTTGGTGATATTGAAAAGCAACTTGACAGTAATTAAATAATCATTTCATCACCAGGAGTGATTGAGTTTGCCTAACTCTTGTGGAACTAAGTACTGAAATCCAAAATCTTCTAGAATGTTATTGATGGATCCCCAAGGAGACGGAGAAAGGCAAAAATTTAATGTAGACCTGCTGAATTTCAAAGACTGAAAAATGGGGAAAGAACAATGTCTGAAAAGTGCCTTTTCACAAAAAAAACCCAACAATAACAAAAAAAAAATAGCAGGAAGAGCTCCCAAAATTGTGGTAACTATAAAAATGAAAGATTGGTGGAGGAAAATGACATCTTAACTCTTTGATGATATCGGGATCATTTGGATTTTTTTTTCCAGTCCTTGCACGATAGTCTTATGATAAGATTTGTCTATTTGACCTTACTTATTGGATAAACCCACTATTGTGAATAGAAACCACACTTTATATTGAACCAGTATCTTGCTCAACAGTAGTACAAGAGAGAGAGAGAGAGAGAGAGAGAGAGAGAGAGAGAGAGAGAGAGAGAGAGAGAGAGAGAGAGAGAGAGAGAGAGAGAGAGAGAGAGAGAGAGAGAGAGAGAGAGAGAGAGAGAGAGAGAGAGAGGAAGGAAGGAAGGAAGGAAGGAAGGAAGGAAGGAAGGAAGGAAGGATATGGATAAATAGATAAATGCTTGCCTTGTGACATTATCTCCCTCTCTCCATGGATAGCAATACCTTCTCTCTTTCTCTTTCTCTCTTCTTTCCTTCCTTCCTAGAAGAAGCAAAGAAAGGAAGCATCTCAGTAACACTGGACATCTGGCAGAAGCTGAGTCATTCAGTAAATCCCTAGAAACTCATTTCTAGGAACTAGAACATCAGTGGAACAGCTTATCTCCAGAAGTTGTGGGTGCTCCATCACTGAAAGGCTTTTAAGAAGAGACTAGACAGCCATTTGTCTGTAACGGTATAGTGTCTCCTGCCTGAGCAGGGGGTTGGATTAGAAGACCTCCAAGGTCTCTTCCAATTCTGTTATTCTGCATTCAAGATCCCTTCCAACCAGCTGTTATTCTATAAAATCTACTAGCTTCTCCCTAACCCTGCTGCTCAAAGCCTGCAAAGCTGAATGAGTTAAGAGCAGTTCTGAGTTCCCAAAAGTCTCTCCCGCCCTTGTAAAATATAAGGCGACGGTTTGAACCCTGGGTCCTTTATTAGAGGGCAAATGTGTCTCTGAAAGGAAGACCCTCCTTGGTGATCAATTTCCACAGGGGAAACCAGAATGGGTTTCCTGTGGAACGTTTGTTGGTGTTTTCCCCACCCCCGGGACGCAGATGTGAGCGCTCTGTCATTGTCCTCTACCCCACCCAATATAACATTGATGGATTTCATGTTGAATGGGTATTGGGTTTTAGTTAAACATGACAAGGGGAGAGATTTATAGCCAGGGGCCAGAGAAGTGGTTTGAAAAGGGGTTTTTGCTAAATGCTTCAGTGCGCAACTGTGTGCCACACAGCTCCCTCCACCGCCGTCAACAACCGCAGCTGGCTCTGTAGGCCATCTACCACTTCTCCTTGAAAAGCCGAGGGTTAATAATGATATAAGGTTTCTTTCTTTGGCGTTTCAAAGTAAACAGGACTCAAGGAGCAGGCTCGTTTCGGGGGAGCTCCCGGTGCTAATGAGGACAAATGATATTCTAATCAGGTTTCTCCATTATTAATTCACTGTTATCCCTCACGATTGGCCTCCTCGGGCGGCCTGCTCAACCCCCTTCCCCTCCCTCCAATTTCTTTGTGCCCAGTTGAAACTTGCAAAAGAAATTCAGGGGAGAGGGAGGGGGGGGGTCTCCACCGCCCCCTCTCCCCAAATACCCCTTGACACTTGTTATTCACATTAAAGAGTCTTTCTTCCACTTAGTGGGGGTGTAGGTGTTAAACAGTTTAAATTCCACCCTCTTTCACTATTGTATAACTGGAATAAAGTACAACAAGGAGCTGGTGGAAGAAAGCAGGAGGGTGGGGGGGAGGCATGGAATCTCAATAATTTAATCACATTATGCAGCTTCTCTTCCTTTGACAGCCCAGTGTTTCAGTTATTTGTGTGGGAAATCCAAACCCGGGCTTCTCGATTGATGAGTCCATAGGATAACTAAATAATAGTTTTCGAAAAGAAGCCTATAAATTAAGGGCTATCCCTCTTACCCAGACCAGAGATTTATTTTTTTCAATTGTTTGTTTCTATTTCTCCCCCAGAGGTTGCTGCATTATTTATTAGATTAATAAACAACAGTTTTCCCTTAGTGTATTTATTTATTGAAGACGTGCATTCATTGCCTGCAATGGGAGCTGAATGAAACTTACCAAAAAAAAAAAATGGAAAGTGCTTTTTTTTCTTCTTGTTGTATCATGTTGCAAGGAAGAAAAGAAAAATGTGCAAGCTGGAGTAATAAAAATGCAAACTTAAAAAAAAACACCTTATTGTGTTAGAGTTAGAGAAACTGAGCGGATAAAAATCAAATTATAATTAAGCGACATAAGCTAATGACGACTACTAAGTCCTGTTTTCAGTAGGATTGCTCTAAACACAAAGAAAACGGAATGCTCTCCATTTAAAACAACCGACCACAGATCAATACAGTCGCAACAAGAATAAAAATCACACACGATTGAAAAGAACACACTATCCTAAAGGTCATCTTCCCAAATTGCTGGTGGCAGGAATCCCACGATTCTCTGCAAGTAAATCTAAATATAGAAATAAATAACTTTGCATTATGTAAACATGGAACAAATAACCCCAATTTTGTTTTCTAGGAGCAGACTTTGAAATTCAAACACGGGAAGCCAACATTTATAAATGCCCACAACTGCAGCTTTTTATTCAGTCTTGGAGATCTAGAAATCTTTTTTTTTTCAACAATTTAACTGCTTCCGTCCTATCAGAATAATTCATAAATGGCAATTACAATGGAAAAGAATAGATTACAAAAAGTACTGAGGTATCTTCAAATATCTCCTCTAAAGTGATGCTGGACTTCTGATGTCCTCTGATTTTAATCTACCTAACAGAGTTATGAAGGGAAAAGGAGGATAATTTTGATCTCTAGGAAGAAAATTGGGCAAATATGATCAACACTTTAAGAAATTTGCAGGTTTTCTCAAGAACTTAGAAAAGCATTTAATCAAGCTCACCAAACAAGCAATTATTCATCTTCTTCAAAGAAATAGTACAGGTAGTCCTCGACTTACAACAGTTCATTTGGTGACCATTCAAATTTACAGTGGCACTGAAAAAGGGATTTACAACCCCTTTTCATACTTACGACCGTTGCAGCTTCCCCCCGGTCATGTGATCAAAATTGGGACGCTTGGCAACTGGCATGTACTTATGACGGTTGCAGTGTCCCAGGGTCACGTGATCCCCTTTTGCGAACTTCTGACAAGGAAAATCAACGGGGAAGCCAGATTCACTTAACAACCGTGTTGCCAACTTAACAACTGCAGTGATTCACTTAACAACTGTGGCAAGAAAAGTCGTCAAATGGGGCAAAACTCACTTAACAAACGTCTCACTTAGCAACATAAATTCTGGGCTCAGCTGTGCCTGTACGTCGAGGACTACCTGTATGTCTTTGCGAGTATTCAGACGTGTGGATTACTCTCTGGTTTTAGAGGTCCTGAGCTACAGCCAATGGGGCTGGTTACACAAGATGTGAAAACCGATAAGCAAGCATTGTCAGCTGAACCTGAAAATGTGCTAAATTGTCACTGTGCTTTTTCCCATTAATGACCGATATTTTAATCAATAAAAATACAATGGATTTGGCATTTTATTTTGGTAAGAATGAAACATATAATTTCACAAAAGTATTATTATCTGATGCTCATTCTGGGGGCGGAAACAATAATTCCTTCCTTCCCTTCCCTTCCCTTCCCTCCCTTCCCTTCCCTTCCCTTCCCTTTTCCTTCCTTCCTTCCTTCCTTCCTTCTCTTTCTCTCTCTCTCTTTCTGTCTCTCTCTTTTTTCTTTCTTTACTTCCTTCTTTCCTTCTTTCTTTCTTTCTTTCTTTCCTTTCCTTTCACTTCCCTTCCTTCCTTCCTTCCTTCCTTCCTTCTCTTTCTGTCTCTCTCTCTTTCTGTCTCTCTTTCTCTCTTTTTTTCTTTTTTTCCCTTTTTTCCTTCTTTCCTTCTTTTTTTCTTTCCTTCCTTCCTTCTTTCTTTCTTTCTTTGTTTCTTTTTCTAATGACATGTGATATTTTGCAACCAATCAAATTCTATGCTGAAAATGTCATGTTTCCCCTAACAACTGAAAATTGCATCGTTTAGTTACTGTATGGGTAACAGTCCACTGAAGTGTACAACCTAACTACGTTCTCACAACCTGACACGTGTTACATCATGCAACTAAGCAGTAAAAATAATTGCATTGCTGTGTTGAATGCTCCACTTCTCAGATATGATGCTTTCTGATCAGTTTGAGCATGTCCTTTTTCAGATGAAAGAAAACATCTGAATGGAGTTCCAAGGTGTGTTTTTTTTTTTAAGTGAAAAGACCTAACTGATTAATTTTTGAGGTCACCACTACATAAAGAATGTTTTAGAGCTGGGAAAAGTAGAGTGAGGAATTACTAAAATCATTGTGGTTCAGGATTGGGAACTAAGATCCAGACATTATTATAAGTGGGCCTGTTGAACTATAAATAATTCATAAAAACAGACATTATGGATGGACTTTATAAGTATTTTCAAAGGTGTAAGTGATGGTGTTAAAGTTCAGGAACAACTTTGTCACCTTGTGTTTCTCGTAACCTCCACTGAAACCGCTCAGCTTTCAAGGTTAGTTAAGGCAGATAAATGGCATATTAATTGTTCTTGTAATGTTTCAACAGCAAAAACTGATTGATGGAACCTCGAGTTATAATTACATTTTGAAAGATCCCTTTCTCCCATGAAACAACAAGGCAACGATGATAATTTGCACAGTCTCATTCAGTAACTACTGCCTTCAAGTCACTTCTCAAGCAGGGCTAATTTTGGAGCCATTCAGTTAGAATCAAATCTAAGTACTCTTAACTTTAGAAAGTCAAAAATTTTCATTCTTCTGAGATGATAATTCCCTTTTCTGCCTTTTAATTGGGCTGAATGAAGTTTCAGTTAAAAGCTTTGATGTGAAAGGGATTCATCCAAATCGCCCTTTTGACTCAGGCTTTTGCATCAAATCACCAAACTGATTCAACGGATTAAATAAAACTGGGTGCTTTCAAATAAATTTGTTGAGTTGAGGGACTTTTAGGCACAAGTGCACATTTTTCTATATCAGATTGATCATTCAGATTGAGCTGACTTGATCCAACAATTGGAATTAAATGAACTCAGCCTTGGATTGGGGGAGATTTATACACGTCTCTTTTTCATGATTCTATTGTCAGAGCATAGATGGTTTATGGCTGGAAGATTTCTGGTTGTATAACTCTTAAAATTAAAATACTTTGTACAGGTAGTCCTCAACTTACAACCACAAACTGGCCCAAAATTTCTGTTGCTAAGTGAGATTCTTGTCCTGCATTCAGGCGCTTTGGAGAATAGCTTGACTCCCTCTTCTTTGTGGCAATCCCTGAGATACTGGAAGACTGCTGTCATGTCACCCCCTAGTCATTCTCTTCATTAAACTAGACCAGGGGTAGGCAACCTTGGCTCTTTTATGACTCGTGGACTTCAACTCCCAGAATTCCTGAGTCAGCCAGACATACTAGACATGCCCAATTCCAGCAACTGTTCTTCATATGTTTTTAGCCTCCAGTCCCCTAATCATCTTTGTTACTCTTCTCTGTACACTTTCTAGAGTCTCAACGTCTTTTTTACTTTGCAGATGATCAATAGATTCCACGCACTTTGATGAACTTCTATAGACCCATCACATATGTCTGCATGATCTTGATGAAGCTTAATAGCAATTAAACATAGCTACTTCCTTTTCCTCTAAATGTGAATACCGTTACCTCCTGAATTTTGCAGGAAGAAAAACAGACTGATATAGGAAGCAATGCTAAATCACCCTTAAAAAAGGAAAAGAAAAATCATTGAAGATCCTTACAGCTGTACGTTACTACCTTTTTATATGCAATTTTACTTCATTTAGTCTTTAAGGTTGTGCCTGAGGTTAGTTTAAAAGGTTAGTTAAATGTTAATGGATGTTAATGCTGCAATTAAATTGTTAAATCAATTGAAAACCCGTGGCTCCGTCTCTATCAGTGTTACTCCCAGCTTGAGTTGCACCAGCGTAGAAATTAAAAGCTGTAAATCTAGTGAAGTCTAATTAGAGACCAAATTTCTCATTTATCTTATTTTCACAGGATTGTAAGCACTGATAGATAATCAACCAAGGGCTAAAACTTTTTAACATTAAAAAACTATTTTATCTATTTCAGGACTCAGGTGACTGATTGTAATTCAGATCCAATTACTGTAAAAGGTCATATGTGAAATTAAGTTCTTACTGGCACTCCCAAGTTTTATTCCATAAGTTTGCATACAGTTCAGTAGCAAAGCAACTATAAATATAGGATACAAAATGATAAGTGTGAGATATATAAAACACCCCCGTTCTCTGAACCGAGGTAGCAGAGGTAAGACTGTGGCTAATGCATTTGGAACCGAAATGAATTTAATCTGGTGCTAAATACTGGGAAAAGTTTCAATGCTGCAATTTTATTTTTTTATTTATAATTTTTTTTATTTTATTTCCAAAGTTAAAATACAAACTGCAACAAAAATGGGAAATAGAAACAAAGCAAAACCAAACAAGACAAAAAAATGTGCATTAAAAAAATACACATAAATTGTACCCCTTAGTAGTTGAATACTAATAAATATTTCAATAGTAACATTTCTCCCTCCTGCCCTGACAAAACAGGTCTACAATTTATAAACTTCTACAGCTCTATTTACCTAAGTAATTTGATCTAATTCCCCCCCTCAATGCTGCAATTTTCTTTAGGGGTGGGCGAGACTGGTTTAATAAGTACTTTCTCTGTACCGGTAGTCCTCAACTTACAACAGTTCGTTTAGTGACCATTCAAAGGTACAACGGCACTGAAAAAAGGGACTTATAACCATAGCTGGCTCAGGAATTCTGGGAGTTGAAGTCCACGAGTCATAAAAGAGCCAAGGTTGCCTACCCCTGGGCTAGCCTAACGAAGAGAAGGTGTACATCTCCACCCCGGGTCACCCCAACGATGCCCTTGACGTGATGGCCCGTTGCCTGGAGGCCGTACGGGTCTGGATGGGAAGGAACAGACTCAGACTCAACCCTTCCAAGACCGAGTGGCTGTGGCTGCCGGCGCCCCGGCATAGTCAGTTGGTTCCATCGCTGTCTATAGGGGGCGAATCTTTGGCCCCCTCAGANCGGGCCTGACCTAGGGTGAGTTTTAAATAGGGACAATTTTTAACGATTTTAAAGAGCCACAGCTACCAATATTTGGGTTTTAATTGGTTTTTAGTAGGGGAAATTTTTTGTATGATGTTTTAATATGCTGTGAGCCGCCCTGAGTCCCATGGGGAGAAGGGCGGCATATAAATCCTATAAAATAAATAAATAAAATAAAAAATTCGGGGTGACATGCTAGACGTCCTCCGGTATTTGTCACCGGAAGGAGTTTATTTTATTTTATTTTTTTTAATAAAGAAAAGCAAAGATTTCATTAACTGTCTGAACTATTGCTAATCACTTTTTTTTAAAAAAAAAGTGGAATATTTGATTGTAAATGCATGGGGGGAAACCTAGACAGGATTGGGAATTAAACAATAATAACTTCTCTTTGGGCTAATTATTATTTCCTCAGAAAAAGTCAGGAAATAAAATTTAAGTAGGAATGCTTAATGAATAGGGGAGGGGGGGCTCATTACTTGTGCTTTTTATTGTATTTTCAGCCAAGCTTCAGGCATTCTAATAAAGCACATGCACACACACACGTGCACACACACACAAACATATGTAAAATGATATCCAGCTTGCAAATAATAGAAATTAAGTAATTGTGGCATGGGTTGGTTTTGGGTTTTTTTGAACTTTTCTTACATTACTGCGAATTCTGGTCCTTTAAAATTGCCTGGATTACTGTGGAAAAGGTTGTGATTTTCCTGAATCAAACAAGAAAAGTACACCAATTATCTAAAAATGTCATTTCTCACTATCATGTTTATATATTAATATGTTGTATCTAGCAAGAGAAGGGGATAAGAGTTCATAAGGTGATCCTAATCCTGACCCTTTTAAACATGCTTTAATATTGCACATGGACACACAAACAAACATAACTGTTTTGACCTTCCTCAACACCACTTATATTATTAATGAATACATAGTACCATCTCCCAGTAGTTAGCATTATAATATTTTTCTTGCACTTACTTACATTCTGTATAATTCTATCCTCTTATTTTTTCCCGGTAAACTAGGATTGTGTAGACTTGGTGAGCAGGTCGTAGCAAGTTCCTGTTAGAATAATAGCATAATAGAATAGCATAACAGAGTTGGAAGGGACCTTGGAGGTCTTCCAGTCCAACCCCTGCTCAAGCAGGAGACCTTATACCATCTCAGACAATGGCTGTCCAGTCTCTTCTTGAAAGCCTCCAGCGATGGAGCACCCACAACTTCTGGAGGCAAGCCATTCCACTGGTTAATTGTCCTCACTGTTAGGAAGTTTCTCCTCCAGGTTGCTTCTTTCCTCAATGAGTTTCCATCTATTGTTTCTTGTCTTGCCTTCTGGTGCTTTGGAAAATAGGTTGACTCCCTCATCCCCTCAAATATTGGAACGGAAAGTGGAAATGGATATTCTGTAAACTTCTGTAAATATGGATGTTGAAAAGATAGCCCTACTTAACTTTTATTAAATATGTGAGTTATTCTAATGAGGCAAAGTTAGCAANATGGATACTAGAAATAGTGTTGCTTGTCATGGATACTAGAAATAGTGTTGCTTGTTATGGATACTAGAAATAGTGTTGCTTGCCATGGATACTAGAAATAATGTTGCTTGTTATGGATACTAGATATAGTGTTGCTTGCCATGGATACTAGAAATAGTGTTGCTTGTTATGGATACTAGAAATAGTGTTGCTTGTTATGGATACTAGAAATAGTGTTGCTTGTTATGGATACTAGAAATAGTGTTGCTTGTTATGGATACTAGAAATAGTGTTGCTTGTCATGGATACTAGAAATAGTGTTGCTTGTCATGGATACTAGAAATAGTGTTGCTTGTTATGGATACTAGAAATAGTGTTGCTTGTTATGGATACTAGAAATAGTGTTGCTTGTTATGGATACTAGAAATAGTGTTGCTTGTTATGGATACTAGAAATACAGCATTGCTTGTTATGGATACTAGAAATAGTGTTGCTTGTCATGGATACTAGAAATACAGTGTTCCATCGATCACTGTAAAGCAATGTGAAGCAGTATATAAGTCTAAGTGCTATTGCTATTATTCTGTTATTCCAATTGTCACCAGTGAAACACATTCATTTGAATTCAAAGATGCTTTGGTGAATTCTTTGGAATTACAATTCTGTAAAGAGATTTTTTTCCCAAAGTGGCTCGTAAAATATTGTCCTTTCCATATCCCCTTGATTATAATGGTCTTATCTTTCTTTTAAACGTGATGGACTGCTAAGGAAAGGATATGCACTGAGGCTTTTATTGTATAGTTTAATTTTGAAGTGCCAGCTATACCAGGGAGCTTCTAAAGGAAATATTATATGGGGCCATCAAGGCGGCCTCAAATTACCCAGTTGCATATGATTAAAAGAAGATAAGCTGTAATTACTGAAGCTGGATGTCGTAATGGAAAACAGGATCCTAATGTGGTTCTAATCTTTCAACCTCGCTCCATCCATCAGAGGTGTATGAAATATAAATACATCTAAATATCTATTATTAGATTAACAGGGCAAATATAATGGCTCAAAGGCTACTGAGTGTAGATGAGGGAGAAAAAGAGAGCATTCAACAGGACTTTTGTTGGTAGACATTATTCATTGTTTACATTCCTCAAAATTGTCCAGCGTCTGGTTTTGGATTTCACCTTCTCTTGCTATCAAGATAACAGGAGTTAAATGTTCCTGTGTTGTCTATCAGCAGTGATAAAGTCCCCATTTACAATTTGCCCTGTATCGCTGAGAGCAGAGCCAGCTTTCATAAGGCCACGAGGTTTCATCAAAACTCAAAAATCTTCCCCAACTTTCTTTCACAACTTTGCAGAGTTGTAGCCCAGTGAGGGGTCCTTGGGGGGAGGGGGCAGTCTGAGGGATTCTTTGGTTGGGCTGTTTACTAATGGCTCTGTGGCAATTTCTTGATTGGAGTATTGCTTACTTGAATCAAGTAAGCAGTACCCCGGTACCCCAGAAACTGCCAAAGAGCCAACAGTAAACAACCCAACCAAAGAATCTCTGAGACCGCCCCCACCAACACTGACAGGGCAAGACACCAGAATATAAACTGACAGCAAACCCCACTCCTTAATAGCACTGATGAAGTTACTTAGTTTGGGTAATGAAACATCTGCAAGAAAACAAGCAAGCTCAGAGAGCACCAAGGACCCCTCATTTCAACCCTGAGCTACAGATATTCTCCTGCATTAGTTGTAGCTCAGTGTAAGACCCCTTATCCAAATCACCTGAAGTAATCCAGATATTACTAAATCACAGAGAGAGATTTTTTTAAAATCCCTCTTTTTCCTGATGCTTAGTGCTTGTCTTGTTTGTTTGTTTGTTTTGGCAGCAATCAAAAAAGCCAATGCAATTCTATGTTGCATTAACAGAGGGACAGAATCAAGATCACATGAAGTATTAATACCACTTTATAATGCCTTGGTAAGACCACCCTTGGAATACTGCCGCCAGTTTTGGCCGCCAAATTATAAAAAAGATGTTGAGACTCTGGAAAGAATGCAGAGAAGAGCAACAAAGATGATTAGGGGTGTGGAGGAAAAAACATATGAAGAACGGTTTCAGGACTTGGGTATATCTAATCTTAGTGAAAAGAAAGACTAGGGGTGACATGGCAGCAGGGTTCCAATATTTGAGGGGCTGCCACAAAGAAGCGGGGGTCAACCTATTCTCTAAAGCACCTGAAGGTAAGACAAAAAACGATGGAAACTAAACAAGGACAGAAGAAACTTAGAATTAAGAAGAAATCTCCTGACAATGAGAACAATCAACCAGTGGAAAGGCTTGCCTTTAGAAATTGTGGATGTTCCATCACTGGAGGTTTTTAAGAAGAGATTCACCAGCCATTTGTCCAGAATGGTATAGGCTCTCCTGCTTGAGTGGGGGGTTAGATTAGAAGACCTCCACGATCCTTTCCAACTCTGTTATTCTATATTCTGTTATTTCTGCAGTTCAGAAATACTAGACTTGAATTCTTGAATTTTCACATTCCAAACATGAGTTGTGGTCCCTTCACATTATGCCAGGAAGTATAGTATTGTTAAAATGTGCACACAACTGAAGGGGAAAAATCATTGCACATATATGAAATTGGCTTATAAAAAGACAGGTGCTTACAACAGCTGTCTGCTTCTGCAATCATCTTAGGAAAGATTGATTAATGAATTCACATGGGCAGTGAGAAACTCAGTTCACTGATCCATGCCTTCAATACTGGTTACTGATGTGAAAATAATGAGAAATTGGATGCTTACATTTGAATGCTGATTCCAATTACCAACCAACAGATCTAAATGTTCTCTAAAAAAAAAAAAGTTGGAAATTTCAACCTCGGTTTAGGAATATAAACAGGCAGAGAGCTGCCATCTCATGGTGCAATTGAATAATCTATTTCTTTGGAGAAATTACAGGTCGGCCTCATTTAGCAACCACAATCAGCACCAACAACTAGGTCATTAATGCAGTTACTATGGGAAACCACAACTTACAAACTTATTTCAGCTTTCCTTTGCTTTATAAACCCATGGAAGTCTTAAATATGAGTATAGATAGTCCTCAACTTACAACAGTTCTCTTAGTGACTGTAGCTAAATTTTGCTGAGTTTGGAGAACTGGCTGAATGCACACTGCTTCTGGAAGTCCAGTCTAGGCCTCGGAGGTCTGGAGGCCTCCGAGGCCTAGAATGGACTTCCAGAAGTAGCATCCATGCACTTCCAGTGGACCATTCTAGGCCTGGGAAGCCTGGAGGAAACCTCCCAGGCCTAGAACCTGCCGCTGGACGTGCATGGATGCCACTTCCAGAAGTCCATTCTAGGCCTGGAGGAGGCCTCCCAGGCCTAGAACGGCTGGCCAGAAGTGCATGGATGCCACTTCTGGAAGTCCATTCTATGCCTCGGAGGCCCAGGCCTGCATCCAATAAAAGAACCAGTTGTTCAGGTATCTGAATCCCACCACTGGTCAAGAGAATGTGAAGCCATCTCAAGAAGGTTCAGTTGTTGCACAATTCCAACTTTCGTTGGCCACAGCCATCATTTCCAACAGTCATTGCTGTCAGAAAGTGCAATCCAACAGCAGTCAGAGAGGCACGGGTCTCTGGTGGTTTCTAAACTCTTGTCCGTGGCTTTGGAAACCATTGTTTCAGTTGCGAAGTCTGAAGAAGTCCTTTGGGCCCTTCTCCAACTTCAAGCTTATTTGTGGAGATACATGTGCCGAACATTCCTCTCCAGACGAAAACACTGTTTTCTTTTCCCTCCCTCCCTGCCTCCCTCTCTCTTTCAAATTAAAGAAGGTTTGGTACTCAAAAAAGCTTTTGTGAAGCAGAGATGGGGAGGGAGGGAGATTTTAAAAGCCTTTTGTGACAACAGAGGGAAAACTTTGAAAGGAAATGACCCAGCTTCTTCTTTGGTTCATACTTATGTGGTCAAAGAGTTCAATTCTCTGCAGAGAGACAGGACGCCATTCATCCAGAACTTTGCTACCAGCTTTCTGGCCCTGCATCTTCTAGGGTCCCCCATCTTACTGACACGGCTGTCATTCCTGATGTAAAAGAAGCTGACCTTTTCTGTAATCAGTCAGAATTCAGCTTTTTTAAAAACTTCAGCAAATTCATTTCAATCCCTCCTCTACCTCTTTGGCTGATAATGAAGGATGGAGCTCAACCTCTCCTCCCGCTCTACAAGAGTGGATTTTTTGAGGATGGGTGGTTATTGGACAGTCCAAAACTTCGATTCAAGGATTCACCATAAAAGAGACTCATTTGAATCTTTTTTTTTAAAAAAAATCAGTCTTTAAATGGAGTCACTTCATCCATCTGATGCATCATGTGAAATCAAATTACTTCGAGATGCCTAAAGATTTGGCAGACCCTTGAACGTATGCAAATCAAACCTTAAAACCTAATCTTCATATGATCTGAATCAAATCTATTTCACTTTTCAAACTGAATCACTCTTCAAACAAGATTAAAAAAAAACAAGTTTTCACTGATTCGTATCCCCAGGTTGATGGGTTCTCGGTCTTAGAATCCTATTATTGAGCTATTATGACAGCTCACATTCCCGTTTGTTTATTTGTTTGTTTTTTTATGTGCACTTTAATGATAGATCATGAACAAAAACCATTGAACAAATCTAAAAATAGGAGCTTTGACTCATGTGTTTTAAAAGCTAAAGCTTCAATGGTAGAATATATGTAATTTGCATGCAAAGGTTTTGAGGCTGTTTTTATTTTGCTTCACTCCGTAAAAATTCTGAAGCTGTTGAAATCGACTTGGAAATTTCATTAAATGGGAAGCAGTATGCCAATGAGATAGATGAGAGAGAGAGAGAGAGAGAGAGAGAGAGAGAGAGAGAGAGAGAGAGAGAGAGAGAGAGAGAGAGAGAGAGAGAGAGAGAGAGAGAGAGAGAGAGAGAGAGAGAGAGAGAGAGAGAGAGAGAGAGAGAGAGAGAGAGACTAACTTAGAAAACATAGAATAACAGTTGGAAGTTCAACCCTCTGCTCAAATGGGATACCTTTATCATTTTGGATAAATACTTGTCCAATCCCTTCTTGAAAACCTCCAGCACTAAGAATTGGTTTAAAGGTTTTTTTTAAAAAATCCTGGAAAGATCAAAATAATTTTATTTCTGGATCTAAAACTCAGTCCAAAGTTATTTTTCCTCAAATGTAAATCATCCCTGGTCCAGAAGCTCATCTAGTCAGTCACTGCTGGACTCCTACTTCCACGTAGGCTAGATCCCCACTTTGCCCTTTCTTCCAATGGTTCAGCTTCCAGCTGCACATTGGTCTGAATTTCCCATCTTCCATCCCTTCCTCCCTCCCATGCCAATGCCAAAGTGAGAAACTTCCATGGTGCAAGCTGGTTACCCACCAGCCCTGTGCCACCCTTGCAAGCCCTTGCATACCAATGCAAAGGATTGCTGGGACCACCCGAGACCAGCACTCAGATGCTTTGCCAGCGTTTGATTCAGAGTCAAGGGCCCTGGCTGGGTGTTTATCAGTGAGTTATTTCTCAGGAGCTGGGCCAGATCAATACTATATTCTTCCAGCCTGCTCTAAACCCAGCAGGGAAGGCAATCACAATGGCGCAAGACTTTGCACCTTATGGAACAGATCGATAGCCTGACAGTGCTCGGCTTTGTTTGCCTGCCTGCTTTAAGATGTTCCACATGCTTACATGATTGCTTAAAGGTTTGTTTTCTCTTCTCCCCCTACAACAACACTTTCCCCTCCCTGGTCTTCCCTAATAGCATCAGGATAATTGCCTTGACATGGAATAACCAGCATAAACACAAATGTGCCATAATGTCTTTCCTTTCCTTTCCTTTCCTTTCTTTCCTTTCCTTTCCTTTCCTTTCCTTTCCCTTCCCTTATTTTCCTTTCCTTTCCTTACCTTACCTTACCTTACCTTACCTTTCTTTATCTTTTCTCTTTACCTTTTCTTTCCACTTTTCTTTTTCCATTCTCTTCCCATCCCTTCCCTCCCCTATCTTACCCTTCCCTTTACACTTTTTCCTTTCCTTTCCTTTCCTTTCCTTTCCTTTCCTTTCCTTTCCTTTCCTTTTTTCCTCTTCCCCTTCACTTTTCCTGTTTCTTTTCTTCTTGCCTTGCCTTGTCTTTACCTCCTCTCCCCTCCCCTTGCCTCTTGTCTCCTCCCCTCCTTTCCCATCTCCTTTCCTCTTTTCTTTTTCCTTTCCTTTCCTTTTTTTCCTTCCCTTCTTCCCAGTTTCTCAATTAGGAAGGAGGCGTGGATTTGTTTTTCATATAAATGCAGGACTAAAATGTGTCTCCGTGGCTTTTGGCTACGCTTGACAATAGCACAGCCAACTTTATTTTTGCCAACGGGAAGCAGGGATCCTGTTCAGAAGTGTGTGTGTGTGTGTGTGTGTCTGTTGGCAGGGCCACAACCGGTCACATCATCCATCTGAAGTGTGAGAAAATTAGCTGAAGCATCACCCAGTGTCAGAACTCCATTAGGAGCTGGGAGCTATACAGGCAGATAATTGCACTGGTCATTGAGGCACTGTAGTGTAGCTCTACCTGTTAATAAGGACCAAGCCAAATGAGAGCACATATTGGTTTAGCACTTTCAAGGAAGGAAGTATGAAATCCAGGTATGAAATCCCCCCTGCAGGTGTTGTTTCATCTCATTTTAGGCCCACATGATGCCAGAAGAAAAGAACGGGTCATTGTGGTCCTTTCGTGTGCATCTACTAATTTAGATCCACTCCAGAGATGCTTAGGATGAAGTGCACTCAATAGGACTAGCTCTTCAAAATCTTCAACAGTTTTAAAAGAATACTCTGAGGGTGCTTGGACTAACTGGAAAGCTAGTTGCTCCAGTGAACAGGTTATTTATGCTGGTAAAGGGAGAAAGCAGGTGTGATCTTGAACAANTTTTCCTTTCCTTTCCTTTCCTTTCCTTTCCTTTCCCTTATTTTCCTTTCCTTTCCTTTCCCTTCCCTTATTTTCCTTTCCTTTCCTTTCCCTTCCCTTATTTTCCTTTCCTTTCCTTTCCTTTCCTTTCCTTACCTTACCTTTCCTTTCTTTATCTTTTCTCTTTACCTTTTCTTTCCACTTTTCTTTTTCCATTCTCTTCCCATCCCTCCCCTCCCCTATCTTACCCTTCCCTTTACACTTTTTCCTTTCCTTTCCTTTCCTTTCCTCTTCCCCTTCCCCTTCCCTACCCTTCCCTTTTTTCCTCTTCCCCTTCCCTTTTCCTGTTTCTTTTCTTCTTGCCTTGCCTTGCTTTTGCCTCCTCTCCCCTCCCCTTGCCTTTTGTCTCCTCCCCTCCTTTCCCATCTCCTTTCCTCTTTTCTTTTTCTTTTTCTTTTCCTTTCCTTTTTTCCTTCCCTTCTTCCCAGTTTCTCAATTAGGAAGGAGGCGTGGATTTGTTTTTCATATAAATGCAGGACTAAAATGTGTCTCCGTGGCTTTTGGCTACGCTGGACAATAGCACAGCCAACTTTATTTTTGCCAACGGGAGGCAGGGATCCTGTTCAGAAGTGTGTGTGTGTGTGTGTGTGTGTCTGTTGGCAGGGCCACAACCGGTCACATCATCCATGTGAAGTGTGAGAAAATTAGCTGAAGCATCACCCAGTGTCAGAGCTCCATTAGGAGCTGGGAGCTATACAGGCAGATAATTGCACTGGTCATTGAGGCACTGTAGTGTAGCTCTACCTGTTAATAAGGACCAAGCCAAATGAGAGCACATATTGGTTTAGCACTTTCAAGGAAGGAAGTATGAAATCCAGGTATGAAATCCCCCCTGCAGGTGTTGTTTCATCTCATTTTAGGCCCACATGATGCCAGAAGAAAAGAACGGGTCATTGTGGTTCTTTCGTGTGCATCTACTAATTTAGATCCACTCCAGAGATGCTTAGGATGAAGTGCACTCAATAGGACTAGCTCTTCAAAATCTTCAACAGTTTTAAAAGAATACTCTGAGGGTGCTTGGACTAACTGGAAAGCTAGTTGCTCCAGTGAACAGGTTATTTATGCTGGTAAAGGGAGAAAGCAGGTGTGATCTTGAACAAGCTTCTGCTCAAAGGAGGAAGAGAATTGGGTCTTCTCCAGCATCATCACCACACTGTCTCTTTTTCTCTCTCTCTCCCTAAGTTCATTCTCTTGAATGCTTTTCACTCACCTTCTAGCAAGAAGACAATTTTCCCATTCCAGACAAAGCAAAGACTTTTTTCAAGGGGAATCCATTTCCTAAGAGTCTAGTCAACTGCCTCTAAAGATCTTATATGGATTTCTCCATTTAACATATTTATGCTCCTCCTTCCATCTAGAATAGTCTACTGCTTCAAACAGGTGTGTTCTGCTTCCAGGTTTAGTCCAAGAAAATAGGGCAAAAAAGGAGAAAGAGATGGAAAAAGGAAAAAAAAAATCTACAAAAGGTATTCTATGTCTGATGGAGATCACAGGTTTGGGATCAGGATATTATCTACCAGAATAGAAGTAGCTGCAGGAGAAACTTCTTAACTTTGGTGTTGGAGAAGACTTCTGAGAACGCTATGAAGAGTCAAGAAACAAACAAATGGATCATCAAACAAATCAACTCAGAATTTTCTTTTGAGGCACAAATAACCAGGCTCAAACTGCCATATGTTGGGTACATTGTGCAAAGACCCAGCTTGCTATAGAAATTGATTTTGATGGGACAGGTGGAAGGAAAGAGAAGAAGAGGATGACCACAGCAGCTAAGTAAGCGGATTCAGTCAAGTGGCAATGGGTGCCCTCTTGAAGACGTGAAGATCAGTTATGGGCAGATTGTCCTGGAGAAAACCTATCTACTTGGTCACTAAGAGTCAACATTGACTTGACAGCACATAATCAATCAATCTATTGCTGGGGTTGTGCAGAGATTTGATTAAAAGCTGATATGATTGAATCTCCAAATGGAATCGACTTTCTGAATTGATTTGATTTATTCAGAAGGGCCATGGCACTTCCCTCCCCTCACTAATCGATTTGGAAAATCAAATCAACTCAACTGGCACAACTATCCAAATTGAATCAACAACTCAAATCAGATTGAAGCCAATCTGCATAACCTTAGTAACTGCCATTGAATAATCTCAGGAGAGATCTCCCAATAATTAATACTTAGAAAACTTCTGGCTGTATGAGGATATCATAGGAATCAACACTAGGTGGTCTGAACAGATCGTGATTTTGCATTAAGGCAACATTGCCACCATGATAAGCTCCACTTCTAGACAAACACGCTAAACCATGGCTTGCTCATTTATATAATCCCAGTCTTTCTACATGTCCTGCTGGGTCAAGAATTACAGGAGTAGTTATCCAAATGCCTAGAGGATGCCCACACTGAGAAAAATTATGCCAAGCCATAAACCATAGTATACAAATCACACTGACTAAAACAACACAATAAGCTGTGCTAAAAGAAGCTAACCAGATTTTGACTTGCTGTGCTGTAAGAACCATCAGAGTCTTAGAACACAATAATTTCTTTTCTATACCAAATGTAAAGCCCATTTCTTGTAGTTCTTTAAATTCAAATCTGGATTAAAGATATAGGAAAAAATTAACATAAATTAAGTTTAAATATAAAGCATAATAATGCACTAACATTTTCCAAACAGTTGAAGTAGTGCCCAGCTCCAGAATTCTGCCCATTGGGGAAAAGATGAACCCACAAAATAGGAATATTGCTGGGGGAAAAAATAAGACAAGTAGGGGAGAGGAAGGAAGGAAGGAAGGAAGGAAGGAAGGAAGGAAGGAAGGAAGGAAGGAAGGAAGGAAGGAAGGAAGGAAGGAAGGAAGGAAGGAAAAAAATTTGATTTGGAGGTGAGTTAAAATGAATTTATCAAAAGAAAAAGGAAAAATGAGAATCACCTGAAAGTGGAAATGAATAGATATCTCCCCTCCACATCCTTGAGATTATAGGTGTAAGAAAGATGTTTTATCTCACCTGCTGAATTTTGATAATATGTTGGATTAGGATAAATGAGTTTATTTAATTCATTGTTCTGTGTTTTATGGGCACCCGGCCACGTTCTTCAAATGTAGTGTGAACCAGGCTATCACTCTGAGCAGTTTTACAATTGCTTTGGATGTAAAAAAAACATTTGTGGGATTAAGAAAATCCAGACTGACTCACATATGAAGATAGTGACAAGAGAAGAAATCTTTCTGCTTTATTTTTCCTTACTGAATATACATTCAGTTCTTTCAACTATCTTTCAGAGATATGGCAGCATTTCATTAAATTATGGTGACTACAGTTGGCATCCTACAAGTAACAAAATGTGTGCAAACATCATACGATCCTTTTTTCAAAGGTTTAACATTCTCACTGTAGCTGCATTTTTTTTCATTTGTTGAAGAAGGGAGGGAGGGAGGGAAGGAAGGAAGGAAGGAAATAAATTTGATTTGGAGATAGGCTAAGATGAACTTATCAAAAGAAGAATGAGAATCAGACCAAAGTGGAAATGAATAGATCCTTCTATTGCTCAAAATGCTCTAAATGCTCCATCTTTTGCATTTTATCCAACAAAGTTATAGAAAATAAAATTGTTGCCTAAATGCAAAAGCCAGTTTGTGCCCATCTTGCATTGAAAATGTACTGGTAGCCAAAGACAGCTCATTATTCTTTTGCACTGAAAGAACACAGGCATTGCATCAGCCTACTGCTTCTTTAAAAACAAACAAATAAATAAATAAACAAACGGTGTCCTTGGATGCAAGGAATAAGGAGTTGCGGGATCCCTCCCCCCTCCCCATTTGATTGATCAAGCGTGTCCCTCCTGCAAGGGGAGAAAAAGATGATTGGTCAAATTACTTTGTAGGTCACCAAGTTCCCACTTGTGCTATTGATCTGGCCTTGTGGATACATGTAAGTAACCAAGGGGCTCCCCCCTTCTTTTCTTTTCATTTTTAAGTGATAAAGAGGTCAACATGCAATCAAATCAAAAGCAATGATGTGGGGCCTGATAGGTGGTGAAATTGACATTTTGACATTGTGCTGGATCATGCAGCTTAACTCTTGGGTTTGAGGAGAAAGCAATAAGCAAGCTGTTAACTGTTGCAGGTTGCTTACAGGCCACCAGCTAATGAGCTGCTTTACTGGTGCTGCCCTCCATTCATATAACATTTGCGGGTCTTCCCAGGTTGTTTTATTGTTGTGTTGAATGCAGGCTAGGCTGCTTTCCTGGACGGTGCTCAGCCAATCTGCAGGATTCCTCTTGTATCTATTTTCCATCTCTACACTTTGGGGGGCGGGGTGGGGTAGGTTAGGCTAACCATGTTGACTCAAGTGGGGCTTGAGGAGGGTCTAGGACAACTCATCACGGCCAACTTGCCCCAGGACCGCTTGCTGCGGGACAATTCAATGTTTCATTCAGTTACTTTTATTATTGGTGGCCATGTTTTCATCGAAACTATTATAACTTATTTTTCTGGATTGACTTTCTTTATTGGCCACTATTATTACTATTATGGGCCACAGTTGCATCGAAATGAATTTAGCTTTTGTATTTGTTGAATTATCCTATGGCAAGTTGGGCGTGGCGAGTTGGGCGTCGTCAATTGGCCACAGCAAGTTGGCTGTGGGGAGTTGCCCCATTCCGCCTTGAGGATGAATGAGAATTTGAACCTGGGATCTGGGTTTCATGCATTGATTACAAATTATAGGCTTAGGTTTTAAGAACAAGGTGGTGTTGGAAGAGGTGATTATCTCTATCCATACAGCTTCTTGGTCTCTTTCTCCCTCCCTCCCTCCCTCTCTCTCTCTCTCTCTCTCCCTCCCTCCCTCCCTCTCTCTCTCTCTCTCTCTCTCCTGTTCAGAAGTGTGGAAAGCATATCATTATCCATTTCTCCCTTGTTATTCACTGTAATATTCTTGTCTTTTTGTTGTTGCCAGAAGCTCAGATCTTTATCACTCCTAAATCTTTTCCCAGTACTGATATTATCAATGCTGGAGATAAGGACATGATTCAGCTAATAATACACTAGTGACATTAAATGCCTACCAAAACTTGGAAAATATATATGGAGGAACAGCTATGTCTGTGTGCATTAGGTTAGTTCGTCATCCTTTCCTGCCAGACGCAATCGTTTTTTTTGTTCCTGTTTTAAGGTTAATTTTAGAGTCTAGATGATGTTGCTTGCCAGGCATGCAAATAGGCAGGAGGAAATAGTAGGGACTTGTAAAAAAAAAAATGGCACATATAGGACACCAACGGCTTTCTAGAGGCACTCCAGATCTTCTGAAAAAGAAGTACATGTATTGATGAAAGCCATTTGGCAAACATGGCCTGTTCAATACTGGGAGGAATTATTGTATAGCAAGAGCACTTAGACTTATATACCGCTTCCTAATGCTTCACAGCCTTCTCTAAGCAGTTTATAGAGTCAGCATATTGCCCCCAACAATCTAGGTCCTCATTTTATCGACTTCAGCAGGATAGAAGACTGAGTCAACCTGAGTCAAGCCACTCAGGATCGAACTCCTGGCTGGGGGTGGAAATAACCAGTAAGACAGCCTGGATTCAAGACCTGAATGACGTGCAACAATTGCTGGTCTCCTTCCAGCTTTCCTAACAGTACCAGTATTGGCAGAGGGCAGACAGAGGGAAGAATTACACATCTTGAAAAGTATTCCTAGACTTGAAATAGAGAACATAATCTAATTTGGGCCAGTTATAGTCTCTAGGATGATTGATCCCAATTTTGTAAAAGCGCTAACTACAGCAATAGCAATAGCATTTAGATTTATATACCACCCCTTAGTGCTTTACAGCACTTTCTGGGCAGTTTATAATGTCAGCATTATTTGCATATTGCCCCCAACAATCTGGGTCCTCATTTTACTGACCTCAGAAGGATGGAAGGCTGAGTCAACCTTGAGCCAGTCAGGATCGAACTGCTGGCACTGGGTAGAGTCAGCCTGTGATACCACATTCTAACCATAGTGCCCTCACTGCTCATATATTACAGGAAGAATCTTTGTTAAGGCAATTAAAATTGTATTAGCTTTTCAAACAACTGTATGACATTGTTGGCTCATGTTCAGTTTATTACTAATTTTGACTCCTGTCTCTTCTACTTTTGTCTACGCCCCATCCTTCTTTTTGTGAGTTGCACTCAGGTCTATGCATGCAATTCTTATCCATGCAGCTAGTAGCCCTTGATAGATCTAACATAGTAGTTGGAAGTTCTATTTTAATACATCAGTTAGGCAACAGGTTAACTTACTTGATAAGAGCAAATAGGGGTTGTGTTCCAATTCATCTTACGGAAGGACAGCAGGAAGTTATTAATTCTTGGAATTAATTCGATGAGTTCCCAAAGAGATAACTTGCCTCCTTTTCAGCTCTGCCTGTGGGTGGTCCAGCGAAGAGACAGGAAGGGGAAACCAAGAGAATTGCAAAAAATACACCATTAAAATGAGACATTGTTCACAACTGACATACTTGGAGCATTTTAATAAACATCTAACTTCCACATGTGGTTTTCATTATCAAAACTTTATCACTATTCAATCTCCCTCCTTCAAAACTGTTGATGTGAAACAGGGAAGCTAATTTGACATTTATTTGAGTTATACAGATGGTTTTCAAAACAGGGGAAATAGACATTGCTGCTCCCATGGGAAGGAGCTGCTTGACAGATCGACAATCCAGAAGCAAATAATGGCCTCCATGATGCCTGAAAGGTTAATTGAGCTGATATCTAGAGGAGGATAAGAGATGGGGCAACATGTTACATCTGTCCTCTTGGAGATCACTGCCTGAAGTAGAAGTTAAACATCTGGACCTTTGACTTCACTGCTAAGGATGAGCTGAACAGTTGGGATGGGACATGAAGAAAAAAAGTGGCCTTGTTGTCTCCCTACAGAAAGTGGACATATTCCAGGGATCTACTGTATATGAGTCCTGTGAAGAAATATGGTCTTTTCTGTGTTATTCCCAGCATCTTTGTGAAAGTCTTTAAAATTTCTTGAGGGGGGTTGTGAGCTGACATGCTTTTTGGCGAGGCAATGAAAAATACTGCTGTTTTCTATTATTATTTTTCATTTTGATGTATAGATAGTCCTTGGCATGTGGTAATTGAACCCAAAATTGAGACAGTTGTTAAATGGATTTTGCCCTGGTTCTTAAGTGAATTGCTACTAATTGTTAAATTAGTAACATGGTTATTAACATGAATCTGGCTTCCCATTGGCTTGGCTTGTCCGAAGGTCACAAAAAGTTATCACATGCTCCTGGGACCCTGCAGCTGTCATAAATACATGCCAGTTTCCAAGCATCTGAATTGTGATCACATGTCCATGGGGATTCTGCAACAGTCGTAACTGTGAAAATGGTCATAAGTCGCTTTTTTTCAGTGCCCTTGTAACTTTGAGCCATGACTAAATGAATGATTGTAAGTTGAGGACTAACTCTGGACAAAATGAAAATGGATCATTCAGTGAATTCTGGAGGTTCACACTTAATCCAGAAAATTCACACCTGGTGTAAAATTAGGCAGACTTTGATTATCCACTGAAGGAACCCACCACCAATTGTACTAGCTTATCTTTGTTTTTACTTTATTTTTCGTGGGTGTTTTTTTTTTAATGCAATCTAGGCAGTGACCACAATTATCCAGAAGAGACAACTGAAGCAAGATGTGTAATTTCCCCGGGTGTTTTAAGGGATTAATAGCCGTATTCACACAATGTTTTAATCTCAGTTGCTGGGGACTGAGGAGCGAGGGGGATCAATGTGTTTGAACAAATCCAACTCACTTGGTTAGTTTATTTTTCAGTCTATTATGAGATCTCATAAAATGGATTAATTCAGTAAGCAGGTTAATGCATCAGGTTGCTCCATCCTTTAAGTGCAACAGCTGGAAAATTCTACTCTTTAGTTGGATGCTAAGGGTGGGTGAATCCTGTCAATAATGATTTTTCTCCATCTCCTGATTTAAAAAATTTGGTTGATTGAAACTGAAATCCGCTTATGTCTTTTTTTTTTTTTTAGTTCGTACTACAATTTTTTTCTATTCTTCTCTCTTTCTTTCTCTCTATGTGTGTTTCAGTTTGTGCTGTTGCCCAGCATGCCCAGATTGACTTCCTTCTATATTTTTGCATGTTCAGGAATATACACGTACATACTGACTCTCATATTTTTAAATTCAGAACTACAGTTTTTAAAGAACTTGTTTTTGTTTCAGTTATAGTGCAACCACGTTAAATTAAGTGCTTTAATACTGAAATGTGAGCTTGAGTCATGTTTTTCACCTCTATTTGATGCATTTAATGCTTTCCACAATCTTACTCATGTTTCTGCAAAACTAAGGACACTGATTTCAATAAGACTTAACTCCAAAGATCCTTTGCCTATCAGAAGATTTTTTCCCCTAAGCTCCCATGATTTTCTTTCTTTTTATTCTATTTTTTATTTTATTCAAAGGAAAGTTAAAATACAAAACTCCCAAAAATCCAAAAAAGGACAAAACAATCCAGACATTATATAAAAAAGGTGCATCAAAAAGAAAAAAAGAAAATACACAGCACAAATACACATATTATCCCCCCTAATTAAATACTGATTAATACATTATTACAATATTGATTCCCACCCCTTTGAAAACAGGCCCTGCCATTTTTAAATAGTGAATCTATTTGCAAATTATTAACTTGTCTTCTATATATAGTTTTGGTCACCGCGATGTAAAAAAGATGTTGAGACTTTAGAAAGAGTACAGAGAAGAGCAACAAAGATGATTAGGGGACTGGAGGCTAAAGCATATAAGGAAAGGCTGCTGGAATTGGGTATGTCTAGTTTAACGAAGAGAAGGATGAGGGGGGACATGATAGCAGTGTTCCAGTATCTCAGGGGCTGCCCCAAAGAAGAGGGAGTCAAGCTATTCTCCAAAGCACCCGAAGGCAGGACAAGAAGCAACGGATGGAAACTAATCAAGGAGAGAAGCAACCTAGAACTAAGGAGAAACTTCCTGACAGTGAGAACAATTAACCAGTGGAACAACCTGCCTCCAGAAGCGGTGAATGCTCCAACACTTGAAGTTTTTAAGAAGAGACTGGACAGCCATTTGTCCGAAATGGTATAGGGTTTCCTGCCTGAGCAGGGGGTTGGACTAGATGACCTTCAAGGTCCCTTCCAACTTTACTATTACTATTATTATTATTATTATTATTATATTATATTAATGACAAAAGAGTTAACAGGAAGAAGAAGAAGAAGAATGATAAAAAAGACAAGATTATAGTTTCAAAACTCTCTATTAACAAACTGTTATTGTAATCCACTCATAGAAAGTTTGCCATGACATCTTAACTAACTCAAATCATCCCAAAAGTTAAAAATATTTCACCCTGGATCAAATGTCCATGTTTGTTTCTTAATGCTCCAACACTGGAAGTTTTTAAGAAGAGACTGGACAGCCGTTTGTCTGAAATGATGTAGGGTTCCTGCCTGGGCAGGGGGTTGGACTCGATGACCTCCAAGGTCCCTTCCAACTTTATTATTATTATTATTATTATTATTATTATTATTATTATTATTATTATTATTATTATCAACTCTTGTCTAATTAAATATAATAGATTCAGTGTCCAAAGTAGGTTTTCTTTCTTTCTTTCTTTCTTTCTTTCTTTCTTTCTTTCTTTCTTTCTTTCTTTCTTTCTTTCTTTCTTTCTTTCTTTCTTTCTTTCTTTCTTTCTTTCACAAATGCCTGGAACAACAATCTCAGATTCATTCATATGATGGATGAACAAAATCTTGCCGATTACAATGCGTGAAATCATGTCATTCTATTTTTCTGGCCAATATAAACTCTTGGTACGGTAGCCAAACAGACAGTATCAGTAGGGCGGTAGGCATATCCATTTTTAAATCTCTTGATGCTGAATACAGAAATGCTAATTAGTTAGCATTTAATTAGCCCACATATCTTACTTTGCAGAAGTTGCTTTCCCTACTTGAGGGGGTCTTCTGTCTGAAGACTTCCCTGGGAAAAAAAAATCCAGTTTTGATATATTGGGGCATGTAAAGCAAAATTGATCTGCTTCATTGAGGGCTTTGCTTCATTGTACTGGAGAGGCCTGCACCAGTAAAATGTGAGGGCAGGGCCAATTCTGATCACCACAATACAAAAAACAGATGTTGAGTCCCTAGAAAGAGTGCAGAGAAAAGCAAAAATATGATAATGATTTAGAGTCTAAACCGTATGATAGAAGAGAATAGATCTGGAAGGGAACTTGGAGGTCTTCTAGTCCAGCCCCCTGCTCAAGCAGGAGGGCCTGTACCGATTCAGACAAGTGACTGTCTAGCCTCTTCTTAAAAATCTCCAGTGATGGAGCATCCACGATTTCTGAAGTTCTGATGTTTGTTCTGATGAACAACTGAAGGAGGTTGTTTTGTCACCTGGTCATTCCAGGAAGTGCTAGAGCACGAAAATTAGCCCCTTCGCAGAGAGTTTTGCACATAAACAAATTACAAAAAGGAAGGGTAGGCAATTCTTCTTATATGTAAACTGGATATGCTGGTGAAACAGAACTGATACAAATTACACCTCCCTTTTTACAATTGACGGCCAGGTAACAATGTAGTACCTTCAGAAAAGCACACTAATTGTGTGTGAATCGCCACCCTGGAACGTGGGTTGGAGAGAAAAAGAGAGAGGGCTGGAAGACTATGTCTCTCTCCCCCATTTTATTCCAACTTCATGACGTCTTTATACCCAGGAGAGAGGGGACACAAGTTCCAATCAATGACTATTCCACAGAGAGATAAAATGAAACTCCCGGGAAGAGAGGGAGCGATGTCAGGGGCACAAAAATAATCAGCCCTTCCATCCTTGGGGCCGCCAATGGCATCGTCTTCTTTTCGTCCTGTCTTGCATCTGTGATTTTGTACTGGCGTGCAAATAGGCTCATTAGTAGCAGAGAGTGAAAATTGAGATCAGAGTATTTAAACCTGACCCATGGAGAGGCAAAGAAAAAAATCTCCAGCACCCTCAGGGCTTTTTACTCTGAGTCCAGGACCACCCTTGATGGTGACACCAATTCATGCCTTCTCCCCTTCCTTCTCCTCCTCCTCCTCCTCCTCCTCCTCCTCCTCCTCCTCCTCCTCCTCCAGGCCTTATTAATTATTGCTTGACGAGGAAAGCAAAGGAACAACCGACATAAAGGAACATGTCATTCTTCAAGTCGAAATAAGCACGAGGAGGGGGTGAAGATAGGTGGGGATGTGTGTGTTTGTGCGCCTGGGTGTGTGTGGGAGAGAGAGAGAGAGAGAGAGAGAGAGAGAGAGAGAGAGAGAGAGAGAGAGAGAGAGAGAGAGAGAGAGAGAGAGAGCAGGGAGATGGAGGAAAAAGAAGATCAAAAGAGCGCTTCCCAACTCTGCCCCCTCCTTTTCTGCTTTTCATGCCGTGGAACCTCAAAGGAGGTTGAAGAACAATCAGCTTGCAGGACTCGTGTTCTTTCTGGCAATTAGACTCAGCTGATAGGCTGAAAAGCTGTGAATGGCAGAGTTCAAGGCCCTTCTCTTGAAATTCACACAGGCTTCCCCCCACCCCTTCCCGAGCAGCAGAGCAGCAGCCCAGACACCGCTGCTGAAATCATTTCAAATAGAGACTTAGAGCCAGGGGATTCATTAATTCACCAGCCTAAACAATTACTCGAACATATAATGTCTCTATGTACACTTTGATAGGGAGTGTCATGCAATCCCATCTTTTTCTCTCCCTTCTCACTTCAGAGAGATTAACATTTCAGGCTGGTTTGAATGCCTCTGTGTGTGTGTGTGTGTGTGTGTGTGTGTGTGTGTGTGTGTGTGTCTGTGTCTGTGTGTCTGTGTTTATGTGTAGCCTGTGGGGTAGGGCTACCCCTTCAGGGCTTGTAAAAATCCAGATGACACTAGATGGCAAGAAAGGGACATGGAAAACTTCATGGTCTTCCGTATTTTGTCCAGTTCAGTTCTAGTAGCTCCGGTTATCTGCGTATGTAGGATTCCGTTGGATAAATAAATAGGAAGGTATCAAATTAATTTGAAAAAAAAAAACTTTATATGCCAGTACATGTCAGGGAATCAAGATTAGATAACTCTGGGCATTTGTTTGCTTACATGGAGAAAAAAAAAAAAGACCAATAATTTTTCTTGCATTTTAAAATGGAATAGAGAGGTACTATAAAAAGAAATGATGATAAAGACTGATCTTTGATTTCTGAAGGCAGATAAGCTTTAGAATATAAAATATCCAATATTTTTATTGGATAAATATTCCCCAAACTGATATGCAATAGTGGACACCATTATTACTGTTGATTGCAGAGTCAGCCAGAGGTTTAGACTGTATTTGGCATTTTTATCTATCTGTTGAGTCCTTTCCAAGAACCTGGAATAGGCAGATGTTGTTGTTTGGTGGTGTTATTAGTTCACTGCCTAATCAGCCAGATGTTTAGACTGGATTTGACATTTTATCTACTTATTGAGCCCATCCCAAGGATCTGGGATAGGCAGTTGGGAAGGACTCAATAGGTGGATCAAAATGGCAAATCCAGTCTAAACCTCTGGCTGATAATGTCTTGTTATTCTGGTTTGTCGCACAATCAGCCAGATGTTCAGACTGGATTTGGCATTTTTATCACAACAACACACAATTATTATTGTTGTTGTTATACCAGCTTTCCTCAATTATGTCTTTGAGGGCAAGACTTTTGTATTATTAAAAAAGACAAGAAAAGTAAATTGAGTAATCCAAAATAAATTCTAGGTTGTTTGGAATTCAAGGAGACCATTTCTAACCTAGTAGCGATTCATTCTAATCTCTCGCAAGAACAATTAAGCATTATTATTAATGACAGTTGATCACACAATCAGCCAGATGTTTAGACTGGATTTGCCATTTTGATCCACCTATCAAGTTTTTCCCAAGGACCTGGGACAGACAGATGTAGCTGTTTGCCATAGGATTTAAGTTGTTTTAAGTAAAGGTGCCTTTTTCAATTGACTGATAGTGGTTTTATCAATGCATATTCAGGTGGTGCTCCAGATGTTTTGGGATTACACCCAAAATGCTTACTGGTCTTGGTACTCTCCATGCTTTCTTTTTCCACAGTCATACTATTTCTCTTTGCAGGTGTTTGCATTTTGTGATATTATCCGATTCTTTCTCTTCTATTTTACTGTCTCCAGGTACCGCAGTGTCCATTATGCAGGCTTTTTTTTTGTCTTTTGTATTAACAACTGTTAAGTTTGGGGTGTTGTTTGGCAGGTGCTTCTCTGTTTGAATTCTAAAGTGCCAATACATTTTCTGTTGCTTTGTTTATTTTGTGGTTCCACCAATTCTTGCTTGCAGGCAAATGGTATTTCTTGCAGATCTTCCAATGCACCTTTGTTTGTCATGCTGTTGTTTGTAGTCAGTCTGTGTGATCTTTTTGCAGCAGCTAACTAGGTGGTCCACTGTTTCTTCAGCTTCTTTGCAGAGGCGGCACTTGCTATCTGTTGCTGTCTTCTCAATTCTGGCTTTGTATGTGTTTGTTCTTAAAGCTTGTCTCCTGCAGCCAGAATTAGCCCCTCTGCTCTCTTTCTTCAACTTTCCTGCTCTTAGCCATGGCCAGGTCTTGTTGTTCCTGCTTTGCCTGCTATTTGTTTTTAAATGTACTGGCCATGTGTTACTTTACTTTATCATATTTCCTTTGTATTCTTCATTTGATCTTTCCCGTAGGTCCATTTGGTCTCTTCAGCTCTCAGTAAGTTTTCATGGTGTACCAGCTCCTTCTTCACTGTGCATCATCTCTCTTGTCCTTCAGATATTATTATTAATTCGATTTGCATATCATCCAAAGAGCATCTATAAAGCAAAGACCGAATCAATAACACGATTAGCGGCATGGACATTTGCTGAAACGGACTAGCAGAAGAAATTCTACAGACATTCTCAAGAATCCCAAAAGAGGTTAGAAAAGCGGAAGCTTTTTTGCACAAGGGTGAAAAGACAGAATTGAAAGGTGGCCTGCAGCGCAGTTTTACTTTAAACAGATGCTTAGAGAGAGAAATATTCCACCTTGCCTTTTACCAATTCTGTTTTCCAAGAAGCTCTGACTGGTTGCAATTCCCCAATGGATACCATTCAAAGGCATACCTGGATCGACTTTGTGCATTTAAAACAGTCCTTTGTGCTGCTGATTTTCATCAATGTTTGAACTGAAATGTATGCCCTGAGGCCCAATCAACTAGCAAGTTGGAAACACTCTGTAGGAACAAGGACTCCAGGTTCAGGTTTCAGGTAGACGAAACAATGATGTAAGTTGGTTGCTTTGCGTATGCATGTGTTTGGGGGGGGATGTTTTTTTTTTATCTTAAAACTGCTTTATCACCACTTCTGCAATTATAAGCAAGCAAAGGCACATCAATTTCTTTTTCTTGTAGGCAATGTTTTGTTTCTCAAAATATCGCCATGCAGAATTGTTCTGAGAAAATAAGAATAGAGCTGGAAGGGACCTTGGAGGTCTTCTAGTCCAACCCCCTGCTCAAGCAGGAATAGAATAGAATAGGAGACCTATACAATTTGAGACAAGTGGCTGTCCAGTCTCTTCTTAAAAACCTCCAGTGATGGAGCACAGAACTTCTGGAGGCAAGCTGTTCCACTGGTCGATTGTTCTCACTGTCAGGAAATTTCTCCTTAATTCCAGGTTGCTTCTCTCCTTGATTAATTTCCCTCTATTGCTTCTTGTCTTGCCTTCTGGTGCTTTGGGAAATAGGTTGATCTCCCTCTTCTTTGTGGCCACCCCTCAAATATTGGAATACTGCTATCATGTCACTCCTATTCTTTTCTCTAGACCATACTTAATTCCTGCAACTGTTCTTCATATGTTTTCGTCTCCAGGAGTTTAATCATCCTAGTTGCCCTTCTCTGTACTTTTTCCAACATCTCAACATCTTTTTTGTAATGTGGTGACCCAAACTGGATTGTGTATTTCTGGCGTGGTCTTACTAAGGTTTTATAAAGCGGTACTAATGCTTAGCAATGTTAATTCTGCAGTTCTCTCCATAGAGCATCAATTTTCTGGATCCCTTGCTGGTTAGAAGAACACCAGTGACCAATAACAAGCTACTGGCAGCGTGGGAGTGGGGGCCATGATGGAAGGAATTAAGTTTCTACAGCAAATTAATAGCATGGATTACAACTGTAGAGCTCTGTCAGGCATTCTGATTCTTTAATAACCACTAGATAGCTTTTCCCTGCTTCTAGCAGTTTGACAACCCAATTTTCTTTTATCATTTTCTCTTTTTTCTCTTCTTTCATGTCAGCGTAGAACTTTTTTTTATTATTATTAGCAGGAAAGAGCAAAGCAGCAGCTGGATCTTGCATTGCTAGAAAACACTTTCTACACTCTGAATTTGCTAGCAGAGGACAGTCATCAATCAAAGTAGAAAGATACATGGATCAGATGGAAGCGTTCATCAGAAACTGGCTTGGGGTGTGATCTGGGTCACAAGAAGTTCCAGGCAGTAGTTTGTTTCTGAAATGAGATGTGGAGGAGCTGATCCCCATATCTGATCTGGAATCTCCTAATGCTGTGTATATGGCAGTTGGGTAATACTACATACGGTAATTGCTTGTCATTTGGAAAACTGCACTATTAAAACCTTCATATTTTAACGTGAATTGACCTCGTCTGTCGGAGTAAAAGGCAAAGGAGAATGGAACAATAATCCTTCAGTTTCTATTCTTCTCTGAATTCTTCCATGAAGCTCTTTGATCTTCAAAGAAAAATGGATGTATCTCACTGAACAATGCATACATTTATGAACGTGTCCAAAATGTCTGTGGGGAAATAGCTTGCAGAACACGAGTCAGAAGGAAAGTATTCAGAATTGTCTGGGGACATTCTCCCTTGGAAAGTGAGCATGAAAGTTAAGTGTACAGACCTTCATCTCTGTGCTTTGTTTTATGTGTCGAAAGCAATGCTCTCAACTTCCGTCCTTTACTTTTCATGGAAGCAGCAGCATACTTCTGCTAAAATATATAGACAGAGAGGTCTAGTGATTAAGGCACCGGGCTAGAAGGCAGGAAGCTGTGAGTTCTAGTCCCACCTTAGCCATGAAAGCCAGCTGGGTGATCTTGGGCCAGCCATTCTCCCTCAGCCCAACTAAAACGCAGCATTGTTGTTGTGGGGAAAATAGAAGGAAGGTGTGTTGGATATGTTCCCTACCTCGAATTATTTGTAAAAATAATAAAGGCAAGATATAAATAAACTAAACAAACTCCACTTTACGAAAGAGCAAGATGGACATGAGTAGCTTGTGCTCTAAAGAGAAGTAAATACTATGATAGATCTTACCTGCCCTTCTGTTTCTAGTAGACCTGTTATAAATTCCAGTTCCAATGTTCAGACAACTGTAAAAATCAGAATTCAATTTTGCTGTTGGGTTTACATTTCCAAACAGTCAGTTCTTGTTTCAGAATATTTATCTGGAGATGTTTAAAACCATGGAGATCCATGCCCTTGGACATGTGACACAAATCACATTTGCACAACAAAATTTACAAATAGATGAACTGTTTCTGCACACAGGTAATCAACATGGCAGACATGATACACAGCTGCTAGTAGACTAGCCTACCCTCTAATTTGTCTAATTCTTTTTGTGGTTTCCAAATGCATATCTATTTCCATTTTCTCTGCTTTTCCTTAGATGGAGGGTAACAGAAGTTGTGAAAACTTTGTGTCATTTTGAAGAAGTCCTTTTGTCTTTCCTCAAAATTCCAGGTGATGTTCCCATCCGAGCCTAAAATATTGTGAGTTCTGCTTTTGTGAAAAACCAAATGGTGAATGTGCCTTTTGTGGAATAAAGTCTCTGAGACATATACAACCATTTGAAGAAAATCTGCTGCCCTCTGGACCTTTTTTGTTTCTTTCCCTGGAATGTTATCTAAATATGTCCCACTACTGAGAAGCTCAAACATTCCTTCCAACTGATGGTGACTATTCCCATTTTCACAGGGATAAATACAATCTAAATTAGGTATAATATTTTGTACACGGGAGGGGGGAACTACAGGTCTAATTATAGTTTTCATAACCGTTTGGGAGACTTATCTACATAACGTTTCACAGCATTATGGGTTGCCGTGAAAATCTGTAGCTCATCTGAATTTGCCCTAGACAAAAGAGGCAATAGACCTCTTTTCTGCCTCATCTTAACAAATGCATCACTCAATATATAGGTAAGCTAAATTCATTTTCCCCTCCACTACCTCAAAAACCCAGAAGCAAAGCAATTTTTTTTCCCTGGCCTCTGAGTTGCTTTTAGCTGAAAGTAGTTTTTCTTCCCCCCCTATTCTCCCCTTCTAAGCTACTCGTAGAAAATAGAAAGCTTTGTGAGTAGAAGCCAAATGCACTAGGAAATGTGTCTTTGTCACTTTGAAGGAGCGGAGATGTGCTTCATTGTCGTGACCGAAAGTCCCTCTCAAATCAGCTTTCCACACTAACTTGCATATTGCTGTCTAACGAGATGGGCCAAACCTCTCAGCTCACCGTGATCCAAAGCCAGATAACGAATGCCGGCTTACTCCCTGTAGTTGTTCCGTTTGGGTTGAGGCCTTTTCTGACAGGCTATGAAAGGGTGGAGAAGTTGAAAATAGTGAGAGGAACAAACAAACAAACAAATGAAGGCCAGATGAACATTGACTAATCCCGCATGGAGAAACCAAGACACCCTTCCAAACAGGCACATAAGCGCACACACAGGAAATGAAAAAGCGAAAAAACACACCCACGCCACCACAAAAGGAATACCGGGCGTTTGCTCCTCAGCCTTCCTTCTTACTTCTAAGTTTTATTTACGTTCTCCCCCTCTCTCCTTTTTTTTTTTTTTCTTCCTCCGCCACTTCTTCCAATGTTTCTCGACAATGCATTAACTTCCCTCACGGTACCATAATCGACTCCAATCTGCTATCATCACGGAAATAGAAGAGGTAAAGTGCTGGTAATAGGATCCAAATCAAATCACTTTCACTTCAGCCAGCTTTGGCTGTGAAGGCAAAGCTTCCCCAGGGAGATTCATTACAGAGAAACACCTGCAGACACAGGCTGAGGCCAGCAGAATATATAGGACACGACAGGCCTATCTCTCCTTAGTCACAAGACGGTCGTATCAAGAGTAATAACGAGAGGCAGGGCCCTGATAAAACCAGCCCTCGTTGGGCTCTGAGTTTTAGCTGACTTGACCCTTCCCGAAGCAAATGCACACATCAGTTTACCCAAGAAGCAGCTATATTTACATTTTCTTCCCCCCCCCACCCCCCCGAGCGTCTCCAGTAGTCCATGTTGTGTTGTTTTCGCTATGGCCGTTCTCTGCTTTCCTTATTTATTTATTTATTGCAGTGCCCTGTTAACATTCAGTAGCCTGAAGTTTAAAAAAAAAAAAAAAACAGGGGCGAGGAAACCTCCCTATCACTCTTCCCTAGCAGCTAGGAAAGGCCAAAGTGAATTGAATTTAATAAGATTCAGCTTCGGGGAGAAAAAAGGTTGAAGACCTTCGCTGTGGAAAAGTTTTTTGCTAGATTTAGAAGGACAGGCAAGGAGCCGTTTGCAAGTTCTTGCCGTTGAGGTTGGCGTGTGGGGCCTTGCTTTCCACGATAGCTCCTTTCACAGAGCGTTGACTGAAAAGGGCCTCATCCCAAATTCCCAATTGTGGTCGTAAGTCAAGGACTACCTGTACAACGTTGCACAGAAAAACAAAGCTGTTTCAAGGTTGGGATGCTTCGAGAATAGATAAAATAGGACCGGAATATTTCTAGCAAGATTGGTACCATCCACTTTAAGTCAGAACGACCGTTTGGTGCTTTCAATTGAGAAGTTTGAAATGTTTCATCTTGAAAAAGTTTTGCAATCCTCTAGCCGAAAACAAAGCCAGTTTGGTGTAGAGGTTAAGGCATTGGGCCAGAAACCAGGAGACTGTGAGTTCTAGACCTGCCTTAGGCACAAAGCCTGCTGGGTGACCTTCGGCCAGTCCCTCTCTCCCAGCCCTAGGAAGAAGGCGGCAAGGGTAAAGCACTTCTAAAAATCATGCCTACAAAACTGCAGGGACCGAAGGGACCTTTTTTCCCCCTAGCTGATAACCTTGTTGGCTTTCCACACTTTCACTCAGTTCAAGGAAGGACATCAAGAAAGAACTTCTTTTAGTGTTTTTCAGATTCAGGAAGTGTGAGAAGGTATGCATTCTTCAGGTTTGTACAGTATCAATGGTCCAATATACTTTTAAATTATTGTTGCATTTTTTAGCAAATGCATTCTAGTTCTCAGCTCCTTCTAATATTTTTTTCATTTCACTCTATCTCTATATTTGTCTGCCTGCCTGCCTGCCTGCCTGCCTGCCTGCCTGCCTGCCTGCCTGCCTGCCTGCCTGCCTGCCTATCTATCTATCTATCTATCTATCTATCTATCTATCTATCTATCTATCTATCTATCTATCTATCATCTGTCTATCTATCTATCTATCTATCTATCATCTGTCTCTCTACCTATCTTTTTGCTTGCCTTTATGTCTTCGTTCCACGAATAATGAGTATAGGTTTTTAAGAAGAGACTGGACAGCCACTTGTCTGAAATGGTATAGAGTCTCCTGCTTGAGCAGAAAGTTGGACTAGAAGATCTTCAAGGTCCCTTCCAGCTTTATTTTAATTGATTGATTGTGTCACTAGAGTACACTTCCCAAACAGTGGCAGTAATGGCAGAGAAGTCTCCTGCCATCTGTTCAATCCAGCAAAATCATTGATAGATTTTCACCAGGATAATGTATTCCCAAACTGGCCCTTCCGGTCTCTCGGTGGTGGCCCTGTCACCATTGTAATTGAAACCATCTACCTTGTTCCTGTTTGCCCACTTCTGTTGTGGATGCATGTATGGTTGTACAACACTTATCTCGAGACCAACCAAATGTTACAACAGTGTGTGCAGGATTTCAGGCTCTCCAGAATCCTCCTTCAAACAAAAGGAAGAATCTGCCATTCCAAGAAAGGATGTTGGGAGGCTAAAGGATTATGGGACACAGGAGTTAAGTCATACCTAGCATTCAGAGCAGATGGTTGCTTCCACCTGCTCTCTTCTGCGGACAGAAAGGTCATTTGTCCCTATTGTAGAGAATTTTATTTTGCATTTGTTTTTCCCCTGGACCAACATGAAAACCATTTTTTCTCTTTCTCTCCATCTCTCTCTCTCTCTCTGTGCAACACAGTTGACTTCATTGTTTGCTCGGTTGGCTTTGGAGATCTGTTACTCCATTCAGCATCACACATCATCTAACATTACCCCAGGCCTGGATATTTTAAAGCCTTTGTAAAATTAGAACTGGTGAGTGGAAGATTTTTGACTAATTAGGTTTCTTGGATAATAAGAGCTATTTAATAAGGTACATATCACTTACAATATTGCTAATGAAATGTGAAAGCGATTCGGGACTCAGAAAGATAATGGCTAACTTGTTTTAATTGTTAACATTTTTTCTTTGCTTGCATTGACACAGTCATTATTTCGCAGTCACCACTTATCGTGAAATCCAGGAGATTAATGGTTTCACTTATACCAGCGAAAATGTTTAAGCTGTCCCGATTATCTGTGCACTTGGAAAGAATAATGGTTATTTGTCAGTGCATTTAGCACCAGGATAAATTGTTCTCCAAGTAAGGCTGTTTTTAACCCTTTAAAGTTCAAGAAGAAGACTTTTCAATTAAAAACTAAAATGTACCTATGTTTCTTTGATAGGTATATGAACTCATCTTGCAAAAAAATGAAAATTTTGGTGACAGAAAGAGTTCCAAAATATCATGGTCTGTTAAAAGTTACCTTGTGTGTAGTCTCCAGGTAGAGGAACATTTCAATATCCATTCGTTTTTTTTAGGTCTGATTTATGATCTTTTAAATCTCTTTCTGACTCAAATCACTTCTGCATATTCCTGCAGATACCTTTTGTATCCTGATTCAACATTAAGCACCATATTTTTTAAATCAGCCTCTTCACAAATAATCTTCTTGAAATATGTAGTCTGGTACATAATTCCAAATCGGTTCTGCCTTTAAAAAAGACATTTAAAGAAGAAATGTTTCTTATTTAAAATAAGTGAAGTTTAACATTTTTTGTGTTTGGTTTGTGGCGACTCTTTTTTCGTTTTCTTGTCAACACTTCCCAACTCAAATTATAAAATGTTTTTCAAATCACCTTTATCAGTCACCTAGTATTTATCAATTTCTTAAGATGGGATTATTTGAAGCAGAAGCAATTCCAGCTAACTAGAAGCTCCCATTAAAATGTCCATGGAGATTCTCAGTTATCCAGGTCATGGTTGTCCCAAAAGTGCTTTTTCACGAGGCAACTGGACTTTTTTTTTTTTCTCTTTGAAGACGTTTTGCTTCTCATCCAAGAAGCTTCTTCAGCTCTGACCGGATGGTGGGGAATGGAAGGATTTATACTCCTTGCAGACAGCTGGTCATTTGCATTCTTTTAGTGAGTTGTTGATGCCACCTGGATGCTTATCTGTGTCATCAGGGTCACCTGAGTAGTGCAAATGGTTGTGGAGCCTTCTTGGAACTGTTGAAAGGACTGTGTTATAGACTGGAGACAGATGATGTTGTATCCCTCCATCAGTTCCTCCTGAAAAAGCCCCTCCCATTAAAATATTTTAAAAATGATGAAAGCAGGTTACACCAGCTTTCTTCTTAATTCAATAAGGTCATACCTGCAGATACATCTGCACAGACATGGACTTTCTGCCTACCCTACTCCTTTAAAAAGGAAAGCGAAAGAAAGATGGGGAATGTGCCAAGTCCTGTTATATCTCTGCCGTTTGTCACTGAGATACAATATTATACAAGGCAACCTTGATTGTGTTTATTTCAGCGGTGCTCCTGCTTAAACAGTTATGGCATTTGATGGACAGTGTACCCCAACAATAGTTCACTTATTAAGAGAAGTCTTGTCAAACAAGCTGAAAGCCCAGCATAAAAGCAGGCTCTCTGTTCACCTCCCATTAAAGTGAAGATTTGTGATTCCTTTTGAGTATTTGAGTGTCACCATTAAAGAATCAGCATGTCCTTCCATCTCTGCTGATGAGTCACTTGACCACTTAACAGAAAACAGAGAGAGAGTATATTATAGGGTTATAGAGCAAAGTTCAGGCGGGTCAGTGTGATTTCTCATTAAGAGATGTTTCTACGCTCAGTCCATAGGTGGATAAATCAATATTTTCTGGCTCAAAATATCAGGGGGAGTAAAGAGCTCTTTAATTGGGCTGATACCATTTATGGTGAGAAAGTGTGTATGAGGTTTTCTAACAATAAACAACAGGACAGGTTGGCAACTTCCCTGTCTCTTTGTGCCGTGGAACATGGCGAGTGTAATGACAGATGTTTCTGACTTCCTTTGAGTGACAGGCAGTAATATATTTCACAGGCGTAGTCTACGCAACTGGTCAAGAATTTAGGTTTTCCAATTGGGATCCAGCATTTGACATGGAAGTAGATGGCTGGAAACTGGGATGTTGCACGCAGCGAGTAAATATTATATATGTTGGTGCTTACAACCAGTAGAAAGTTAATGCATAATTTTTCCCCCTCCCGTTTGCATTTGCTTGTATGGGAAGGTTTGATGTTTAACTTGCTGGAGAAAAGGAAGAGGAAACTGGAAGATTTGAATTGATTTCTGATCTCTGTATATTCAAGTCATAATCTCAACTTCCCTAGAAGAAAGCAAGAATGTCAGTTAGCTACAACATAGGAAAATAAAGTAGTAATAGGAAATGTAAGTTATGAATTTCATTTTGATTCCTGCTCACAGCTAAAAGCCAAAACAACCTGAATGAGGATCTGGTAGAATACTGTTTTTAGGAGCCCAAGTTGCTAAGTTTAATCCATGGGTTCTTCAGATGGTCTTCAAACATGTTTCAGAATCTTTCCCCATCGATTTTTAATGCATGAATTTCAACTCAGTAATGTTTGAGAAGGTTGGGGAGGTCTTGAAGTTAAGTGCCCAAAAGGAAGTTGTCATCTTTTGAAACACTAGGCTACCTCTGTATAATCTTCTTGAAATAAATTGAGGCAGGTGCCTATTAAGAGATCAGGCAGAATTCAAGTTGACTTAAACAATCACAACCTCTAGACTCAACGGTCATTTACAAAATGCAAACATGTGAAAGTATTTGGGAAATTACCAGTAATATATTTCACAGATTGGATATGGGAAAAGGACTGTCATTTTTCCATGCTTCTCAAGTTAGAAATTATAAACTCCATCACTTTTTTGGGGGGTACTTTTGAGTTGAGTCTTGCAAATCCCTGCAATCAAATCCCTGCAATCTTCCTGGCAAGATTTCAGAAGTGTTTTGCCATTGTATGATTCCTAGGGCTAAAAGAGAATGACTGATATTATGTTATGCCCGAGATCACCCAGTTGGCTTTGTGTCTAAAGCAGGACTAGAATTCCCAGTCTCCTGGTTTCTAGCCTGATGTCTTAACCTAAATATTTTTCCTAACTCCTAATACTAACTTCAAATGTCATTACTTTCTGACAGATTATGGGAAGGAGAAATAATTCTCTCCCCCAGTTACAAACAGGGACTTTCTTATTGCTGTTGTTGCCAGTAAGTTCAACACAGACAAAAGTTATTTTAAGGGAGCTTTTAGCATAGCAGTAGGATAAGTCCTATAAAGACAAATTAGTTAGGCTTAAAATAAGTCTAATTAAGACAAAGCTCATTCCATTTGGCTTCACTGGGTCAGAGATTAGGGTCCCTCTCATTAATTCCACTAAATGCATTGAACTAGACACAGAATGGTGAATTCTTAATGGTGATACAGGGGTCCAGATGACCAAAATTTCTATACAGTGACTTGAACGTCTTAAAAATGAGCAGTTGAGGGAGCTAGGTACGTCTAGCCTATTGAAAAGAAGGCTTAGGAGGGACATGGCAGGTCTCCTCCAGTACCTGAGGGGCTGCCACAAAGAGGGGAGAGACTTATTCTCAAATCACCAAAAAGCAGGACAGGAAATAATGAGAGATCCAATCCAGAAGGACAAATTTCCTGACAGTGACAGCAATTAATCAATGGAATAGCTTGCTTCATGGAGTTGTGGGTACTCCATCATTGGAGGTTTTCAAAAATAGATTGGACAGCCATTCAATTGAGATAGTATAAGTCTCCTGAAATAGTCTAGCAGGGGGCTAGACTAGAGGATCTCCAAAGTCCCTTCTAGCTTTATGATTCTACATTTTAAGCACCCATGTGAGCTAAGGCACTGAATTGACTCAATACTACTACAAACATCAGCTGGCGGAATGGTAACCAACCTACCTAAGCGCCCCTTCTAAAAATTCTGTATTTCCAGCTTAAACCTAACCAACCCTTTCCTATTTCTAATCAAAAGACATTAGACCATTTTATCACTCTTGCCATTTATTTCTGAGCTGGGGAAGGTTTGGAAAATTCATGTTAGAAAAAGAACAAATTCCAGTCATATATGTCCTTCATTTCTGGAACCCAGAGTAAATCCTTTATTATTTCACTGCCAACATAGCCAGTGCTAGTTATATTTCACAGAGCTTAAGAGCTTAAATTACCACCCTGTTTTTTTCCAATATTGGTCATCATAGCAAAAAGAAAAAAGAAAAAGAAAAGTCAGTGACATTCCTATATAATAACAAAACTGTTCAAGAATTTAATTCTGTCTGAAATTGACTGACAAGTCAAAATGTGAATTGATCTAAGTTTCTGAGGCTGGTGAATAAAGTTGAGGATTTTGGACGTGGCCTTATATGGCTTTAAAAATGCATTAAACCCCTCAATCTTTTACCAGAGGTCTAATTTTGATGGACATATTATGCTTCATTGTTTCATCAGTAATCCATAGTAACATCCCCAACTAGATCCGCCTGTCATCTTATGGGACAGCTTAAGAAAAAAAGAAAGAAAAGAACGAAAGAAAGAAACTCCGGCGAGCTTATGTTCCCAACTAGCCTTAAGGGACCTTTGGAATAATCAGTACTTTATTTGTGCAAAAGATTTTTCTCTTTCTCCGATAACTAGAAATTAAGCTTGCCTGGAAGAAATGTAAATAATGTTTCGAATTTGCATATTGAATTACCATTAAATATTATGTGCACATATAATCACATCAAATATTTCAGAGCTCTGAAACTGGGATAACACTCAAGCAGCCACATAACACCTTTCATCTTCAAAGAACTGCACCAATATTATTTATGTATTCATATAACACCTCTGGTGGTCTAACACCTTGCATTTTCATCCCACCCCCCCAAAAAAGTCATGAAGAATTGAGGAGGAAGAATTGGAAAGTACAGAAGAGAGAAGAAGAATCTGTCAGATTCTCAACTAATTTCCCTGGAATGATAGCTGTCAAATACTGCATCCAGTTTTGGTCACCACGATGTAAAAAAGATGCTGAGACTCTAGAAAGAGTACAGAGAAGAGCAACAAAGATGATTAGGGGACTGGAGGCTAAAACATATAAGGAACGGTTGCTGGAATTGGATATGTCTAGTTTAACGAAGAGAAGGATGAGGGGGGACATGATAGCAGTGTTCCAGTATCTCAGGGGCTGCCCCAAAGAAGAGGGAGTCAAGCTATTCTCCAAGGTGCCTGAAGGCAGGACGAGAAGCAACGGATGGAAACTGATCAAGGAGAGAAGCAACTTAGAACTAAGGAGAAACTTCCTGACAGTGAGAACAATTAACCAGTGGAACAACCTGCCTCCAGAAGCGGTGAATGCTCCAACACTGGAAGTTTTTAAGAAGAGACTGGACAGCCATTTGTCTGAAAGGGTGTAGGGTTCCTGCCTGAGCAGGGGGTTGGACTCGATGACCTCCAAAGTCCCTTCCAACTTTATTATTATTATTATTATTATTATTATTATTATTATTATTATTATTATTATTATTATTATTATTATTATTATTATTATTATTATTATTATTATTATTATTATTATTATTAAATGTTCCAGCTTCACAGGTCTCCTCGTCAAGTCACCTTGTTTACTAGTGAACCTCAGGATGTTTACCCCAAAAGCACTGAGTCCTGAAAGGGATCCTTTCCATGAGAACTGGTGTCAATATATCAAATGCAACCTACTATAAGAAAATGTATAAAGTGAAGACAAGGGGGAGAGGGGAAATCACGGTTTCAGAGGCTTCCTGTGCATTGCAAATATTTGTAGGAGTTACAGTGAGGGACACATTCGGTTCATAAGGTTTCTTGCTCCTCATCCTCCAGAAATAGGAAGTTATAATATTGTTCTGGAATGTGTGGATCAGCAGATGTTGCATAGTCTCCTTTGAGGATACTTTAATTAGGACTGCACACAAACGGCCTAAACATTTTCTATATCCACCATTCTCTCTGTGGCCTTACATTATAGCAATCGTAAGCAATCTGGTTCTCAAGGGTGCCGATATGCAGTGGTTAAAAGTTCTCACTTCTCCCAAATGGTATAGGATCTCCTGCTCATGCAGACATTGGACTAGAAGACCTCCAGTTTCAGACAAGACCCTAAATGTGCCCCAAATTTGGGCCGATGACTCCGACCCTCAACTCATCTCCTGCTCTTGGTTCCATGCAGTGGAAATCGCTTTTTAAGAGGGAAAAAATAAATTAAAGTAAAGCGAGCGAACCTGGACAGACACAACCAGTCTGTCTCATTGGGGGCTCCTCTCCACTCATCCTGTCTGCATCATGTGCACGAACGATGTGTGCTGGCAGACTATTGAAATATACAAGTCTTGTTTCCAGCAAGCTGACAGGTGGACCCAAGGGAAGTGCAAAAGCCCTACCTGGTTGGTCTAATTTTAGGCCTGCCAGAACTGACAATATCTCTTTGAACTAAATCTATACTCTCTTCTCACTGATCTGAACAGCAGCTTTTCTCTCTTCTCCTTCCTCTCTCTCCCTCTCTCTCTCTGTCTCTGTGTGTGTGTGTTTGTGTGTGTGTCCTGTCTCTCTCTCTTGTCTCTCTGTCTCTCTGTCTCTCTCTCTCCCCCCCTCTGTCTCTGTCTCTGTCTCTGCCTCTGTCTCTGTCTCTGTCTCTGTCTCTCTCTCTCTCTCTCTCTCTCTCTCTCTCTCAGATTGCTAGCACAACAACATGAGAGTCCCCCCCCCATAACAAAATGAGAGTCGTCTTGCTGGGTCAGAGCAGAAGTTGAACCCAGCATTCTGGCTTCTTAGGGTGACCTTCTTAGTGGCTTCTAGCCAAGGATTGCACAGGTCCCCAAAAAGCAACATGTCTCCCAAACCTCAAGCAATTGGTGCTTAACAGCCTGCTGCTTTTGTACATGGCGGTGTCATTCATTTATTTATCCAATTTTGTAAACCTGGATGTTTAGAGTTAAGGGGGGATGCTGGAAAAATAGCACTGTCACTGCAGATAGCAAGTCTCCTTATGGATTGGAGGCTAGAGAATAACAGAAAACAAAGCAAAGAATGAGAAGGAATGGCCGGTGGTGGTTTCTTGCTGTTTGTTATTCTTCACAATATATTATTCCAAAAGAATCCGGATCCATGTTCAGGAAGAGGAGTAAAAATAATCAGCTGTAAAAGCAACTTATCCTACAGCAATTAAAACAGGAGGAAAACAATTTTCCCAAGAAAGTAATGCAAACAATACATTTCTCCAAGGACTGATGCTTCTAATTTATTACACGTTTTGGAGGTAGGAAGTAGCTGTGGGGCCCCTGTTGCTGAGGGTGCCAAGTTGTTAGAAATAGCCCAGATCACAAAAAAGGTCATTGAAAAGTTTGGAGTAGAAAAGTTCTCCATGGGAAACCTCATCCAAAGAGCAAATGTGTCTCAAAAGAAGAAAATTTAAAGGAATTCTAGAAAAAATAAATCATAATTACAAACGGACACATGCGAGCCCACACATGCCTGCACACAGAGAGAGAAAAGTAGGCTAATGGTAGAGGAGTCAGCAAGTAGTGCCTGACATGAAGTAGTCCATTCTTTCCCCAATATTCATGACACATAAATTCTAAATCTGATCAAAGATAGCATTACCTGGTTCTTCTTCTTCTTCTTCTTCTTCTTCTTCTTCTTCTTCTTCTTCTTCTTCTTCTTCTTCTTCTTCTTCTTCTTCTTCTTCTTCTTCTTCTTCTTCTTCTTCTTCTTCTTCTTCTTCTTCTTCTTCTTCTT